>NC_083766.1:54577170-54737170 GCF_963514075.1 Conger conger | reverse complement strand
GCTCATGGAATTTCTGTTAACACCGCAGTGAGTTTCATTATGTTGTACTTTACGTTGCGTTAATTTGTGTTATTGTTAGCATTGCACTTGCTGCCGGCATTGTTGTATCAGTTTAAGTACTTCTTCTAGGTATCTTTAATGAACAAAGGTATTTCTCTTGAAGGCATCTTGTTTGCTGTAGTTTACTGTGCATTTTTCAAGGTGAAGTAACTTGCTCTTTGCAAAAACTGTCTTTCAATGCCGATTAGCACTCGATTGACACATTTGAGTGCATAGGGAAAGGATCCTGGGGAGAGGGCAGGCAGTCCTTTTCAGTCTCCAGGCCATAAGATACAGTGCTAGTTCCATCCCAAAAACTTGATGATACAGGATAAGAACATATTTAAATGCCAAAGTCTATATCAGCAAATATCTTAAAAAACAAGGAGGTCCTGCTACTGGAATTAAACAGCCGTACCATTGTAGCCAGCCAGGACCCTGCTCCTGCTGAATGGCTCAAGCTACAAGCAGGTGTGGTCTTGGTTAGTGCTTGGATGGGAGACCTCCTGGGAAAACTAAGGGAAGTGATGTTGGTAGGCCAGTAGAGGGTGGTCTTCCCACTGGTCAAATAATGGCCCAGTGCAGTGATGGGGGCACTGTGCTGTAGGAGACGACGTCTTTCAGATGAGACATTAAACCGAGGTCCTGACTCCCTGTGGTTATTAAAGATCTCATGACACTCTTCTCAAAGAGTAGGGGGTTCCCCGCCATCCTGGCTAAATTCCTGAGCTGGCTCTTTCAACCTGCCATCGAACCACTTCCCCTACGTGTACACTCCACTTCTGGTGCAATTCCTGCCTTCGGGAAATCAACTGCACAGGATGAAAATCAAAGGTCACTCTTATATAAATATTAATTTGTGCGAAATTTGGATTTCTTCATATCTCATTTTAAGTAAGGTTCATGAATATAAATGTGTTTTTTACCTTGAAAACAATCTTTGAAGAGTTTATTGAAGTTTGCCTGTCATATATGCGTGGCTTCAATTACCTGTTTGATTTAGGAGGTGCTGTACGAAATATAATTTATTGCTACAATTTCAAAACAAAATCGAATTTGTTACTGCTATTATCAAAACAGAAATGTTTTTGCTTTATGCAATCATGACCAAAATATCATATATAAATTATTAAAGTTAATGGTTGCTAATGTTTAAATATATTGGAAAAGTAAAGCATTTGATATGACAGAGCCTGATTTCAGAAACTTTTAGAACATCTGAAATATCTGGAATATCAGAAATAGCCAGTATGAACTATTAGTCTACCACAAAATGTATGAACATCTCAGGATCTAAATATACTGTACAGACCATTATAATTATTTGGACAGCGACACATTTTTTTGTTGTTCTGGTTCTGCATTACAGCATATTCTGTAATTAAATGAAATTAAAATGTATATGATTATAGACATATTAATTGTGTCAAATGCAATGAGCTGAAGTGCAGAAGCCAAACAATAGTTATGGACTGCACTGCATGTATAATGATACATTAAAAAAAAAAAAGTCATTTAGAGCAAAAACGTTGAAATAAATAAATAAATAAATAAATAAATGCTGTCCCTTCTCACAAGGTTGTCAGAGAGCTTTGCAAACAAATCATTGTGGAACATTGCAGTCAGTCTCAAATGCCATCAGAGCTGCAAACCGATGCGTTACTGGGCTGAAAGATAATAGCAAGGCCGTTGTTTTGTCATTGGTAATATTTTCATCGTTTCATGATGAATAACTCTGAACAGAAATAAATGCTAAAAACATCTACCAGCAAGGAGAAGACAATATCCTCCATCTGAAAAAGAGTGACTACAAAAGCACCACAGACAAACACTGAATATAAAAATAAAATAAAAAACAGACTTTGATTAAAAAAGAGTTATGCAAGCTATTACAATTTGCATAGCTCATTTATTTCATTGTAGTTGTGGATAAGTTGTGGATAAGAGCGTCAGCCAAATAACAAGTTCACAGAGACAAATAACAAATAATAAGTTCACATTTCTAAACTAAACTTTTTTTTTTCAGAAAAAAAATGCCAACCACTGCCAAAGAAATGCTAAGATAAGGTCAACCAAAGAAATGTTAACCAATCATGAGATGAACCCACACGGCATCTAAACTAAGTAGAAATGGGCGCAGAACTAATTATCTGTTGTTTCCACACATTTGCCGTGATATAATACACATGCACAGAAAAACACAAACACAATTTTACAGCTGACACAGAGAGAATAATGCTGATAATGGTGTTGCACTTGATATATTTGGCACGAACACAATGCTGCAAACCTACTGAAGTTTTCAATGCCTTTTACCAAAATGCTTTTCCTTTACTGTATGTACCAAGGCACTGCTCAACCGGGGGAGTGAAAAATGTATCTGATTTTAAGTTTCTTCTTTCAAAGTCTTGTAAAACACACACTGGCAAATCCCATTCCAAGATTTGAAAGTTACATAATATGAGGGTTTCAACCTGAGGCATACCCCAGAAGAGTGTTAATGAAATTATAATAAAAAAGGCTATTGTATTTACATAATCATACAAAATCATTATATGGCTGTGAAAACTGTGTTGCTCCCTGGTGCTTCTTTCCGAAGCGAAAGTAAAAAAGTTGGCTCTCTTAAACGCCTAAAAATGTTATTTGCTGAGGGCCCCCCTATCCCTCACCCCTCAAAAACTGCCGAGCGCTCTCCCTATCTTCCCCGAGAGAACCAAACAGACCGGCTGCTATTGGCAAACGCACATTTCATGCTTGCATTAGACGGGGAAAAAACAAAAAAAACTAAGTGTGGTTTTCTGTGGTAAGCCTTCAGGGTCTCTGAGAAGGTGCCGGAATAATATGAGTTGGCTTACCGAGGAAAACACTGTTTACTGTTTCTCCCGTTCTGCTGAACCTTCCTGTCTGGCGCGGGCGACTGATGGATGTTCGTTTCTTTTGCAGCGCGCATTAACGGATCGCTTTACCCCTTGGCCATCGCCTTCAATTTCTGTGGTCCGGCCTCTCCTGTAAAGTCTGGAGGACCGGCCCGACGCCTATCTGCCTGGCCATCTAATCTGACATTGCGCCTTCTTTGTTTGTTTGGCTTCCTTCCACTCGTTCTGCTCATAACACGTTCATAGCGTTATCGCCTTAGATAAGGCTCCGGTGGGCTGTGCTCCGATTTTTTGGTTCCCTGTTTATCTCTCCCCCCTGTTGGCGCTCTCCTCCCCCCCCCCCGACCTCCCCTCATCCCTGCCTGTGTTAAGGGGCGCCTGTAGGGCGAATACAATGAGTCGTTCACCGAACAGAATACTAAAGAGTAAATCAGTAAGTATTTTCAAATTGAACCACAAAGTGTGAGCCCTGCAGCTGGGTGTGTAAGTCTCGGCCTCACCATGGGTGTAGCTCCGCATTGGCGAGACAACAATTTGGTGTGGCGGTCTGTAGCCTATTGGTGCCTGACTGGGACCTGGAATGTTGGTGGTTCAAGCCCCAGTGTAGCCAAGATAAGATCTATGTAGCTCTTGGGCCTTTAAACAAGGCCCTTAACCCCACATTGCCCCAGGGGGGGTTGGTCCCTGCTTAGTCAAATCAGCTGCAATAAAAGCATTTTGGATAAAAGCATGGGCTAAATCGCTGAAATGTAATGACATTCAGCCTTGTCTGGGAACGGTAGGGGGTAAGCCACCATGTCTGTTGGTCTCATAGCTCTATAGCGCCCACTCCTGGTCTGACCAGGCGCCTGCAGACGTACAAGCTAACAGTACGCTAGCCTCGCTCTCCTTCAGCAGCATGGGCCGAGTGGGAAATAGCCAGAATGGAATACCAAGGAGCAAGTCAGTAAGTACTTTAAAAATGAGTCACAGCGAAATGGTCTTTTGGACCAGTGCATCCAGAGCTCTTAAAATGGCTGTACTCAAGCAGGGCAGTTCTTTATGAAAGACTGCTGCGGGTTCATATTTAGGGTTCATTACATATAGTTCAAGCTTTAATCAAATCTCACATTCTGCACCCAGGCATGGACAGCACCATTTAACTTTGGTTTGTGGCCAAGTATGAACATTGAACTCCACATTGGTTATGTGATTTTTTATTTTATTATTTTGTACCTTACTCCCCACAGTTAATTCACTCAAGAGGCTGTCCAGATTGGACCCCTGCCAGTTCACTTCAAAGGGTAGCAAATCATTGAACTGCCCGGTCAGCAATATGAAATTGCTCCTGAATTCATGCATGAAGTAAAAATGGCGACTGTGGCCCAACAGAATTCAACTCACTGCCAAAACAAACAAATAAATACATAAATAAATTGATGGATGAATGAATGACGAGTTTAAAAGTTACCAAGGCCTCAGGCTTCAAACGAATCTATAAGGCAAACGTTCTCACACACTGGTGGGGAGTCTTCCAACAAGTAAAGATTTGAAAGTACAAACACACCCTGTACACTGGCACAATGAAAGGACAGAATTCATCAAGGAAAGGGAACAGCAGGGGACAGGGAAGCAATATTCCCTGCAGTTTGTAATGACTGTAGATGTAGTAACAGGCCAAATTCTCTCTGCTGAAAAAAAAACAAAAAAAAAAACATGAATGATTCCAACGGGAAGTTCTAAAAATAGCAAATTAATGAATGGACCATCTAGCCAGATTGGTTAACATTGGCTGCTGTGCCCAGCATTAAATCCACGGGCTTTTATTTTGGCAGATGTAAACGTGTACAAATCCGGGGGAAGCCATCTTGAATTTTGTTCTGGCTGTCCTTTTTGTCTTTGCGAAATCATGTGTGCACAACTGCAGCCCGCACGTACAGTAACGACCCGAAAGGACTCAAGTTGATTCATCCAAAAAATCACAAGACAGGGACACCTCTGCTGCTCACCGACGGAGATACTCTATAATGGATGGGAGTGGAGGAAGCATCGACACAGAACAGATATGCCAGCCAACTTTCATAAAAAAAGCTCCTGAGACAATAACCGCTGAATGACAAGCAGATGTGCCCTGGGGAGTGTCTGTATAAATACAGTCTGAGTTCCCGGCGTTAAAAAAAAACTCTCCTCATGTTTCCATAGAACTAGCGCATAATTGTAATATAATCATTAGAAGATGGATCACAGGCAAGAGACCAGGACAATTAGCTGTGCCCATCTGTTATGGTAGCGTGGGCTGGCCTCTCTCGCAGGTCCGAGCCTATCCGTCGGATTTAACCCGCCGTGTCTGGGACGGGCGTGTGCTCCGGGCCCTCGACGTTAGCGTTAGCCGGGGACGGGCTAGCGCGGCTGTGCGGGAGAATGGATGTGTGGGGGAAGGCGGTGGTGGGAGAGTTTGTTGGGTTTGATCTATTTCAGCGACGGCCGGGCAATGAATCTTGAAAAAATGCAATCGGGGGCCGTTAGCTGTAGCGACGTTTTTTTGAAGAATAGATCATAAATATTGATGTATGCGGAGGGGGAACTCTGCGATGGTATTAAACAGGTGCATATGTTGTATATCACCAGGCCCCGGAGGCAGAATGTGTGGAGGTGGTTTTAAAGATCTCGGTCCTGGAGGAGCGGCTTCCGTGCAGACGGCTGGGCGGAGGGTGGGGGAGGGCGGGGGGGGTGGATGTTGAGAGGCCTGACAGTCTGTTTTGGTGGTGTCACGAGGGGGCAGAGGATTCAGGCAGTCAGATGGCAGAAGGTAAACCGAATAGCAAATAGCGCTGTGATAACACGGAACCACAGGAAGCGCCGTGAGTTTGTTGTGAGCCAATGGGAATACCCCGCTTGGGGTAAGGCCACGCTCTCCATCTGACACGTCCCCGACGCTGTGTGGCAAACAGACGTCGTTTTTTCCCCCGCTGCTGCCTAATTACGCATGCAGGGCTGGAGCGAAGCCAACCTGGAAGGAGTTATCATCTGCCGATGGGATTCGAAACCCTCTCCCCTCCGCGTCTCACGCCCTTCCACCCCGATAACCAGGCGCCCCTGACACGGCCCCTCCATCTGCACGACAGCAGACTCAGCACAACAACAGTGCCAACCAGGGACGTTGGGTCTGGGGACAACTGAGGACTATCCTACCGCTCACCAGAAATTTGGACCATTGGTTTAATAACAAATCGAATATCTTGCATTTTACTTTCTACAACGCCATAAAACACTTCATTAGCATCTTTTCAAACCAAATAAAACAAGACAGGATTTGTTGAGGGCGCTCAGAAATACTAAAACGCTGCGCTGAGGGAGGTTTATTGCACTATGCTGGCACTACGATGGCGATGTTTACACAGGCACCCTTCTTATAGAATCTCATGGAAGAGCTCTCAAGAGCTACCTGTTAGCCAGAGAAAAAGCAACACAAGCTAGGGGTCCTTTGGTAGCCCAACCGCTCATTTTTTTAATACTTTGTGCCACACAACTCTGTCGCAAAGAGAGAGATGCGTACATGATTATCTAGATTCTCTTTCTGATCTACATTTTTATTGCTCATCAAGACAAGCAGATGTTAACCAGTGTTGCAGACTGATTCCCAGACAAAGAAACTACACTTTGTTGGAAAATCCAAACAGCACTTTTTTTTGGTTGTTGTTTTTTTCTGATGTGAAGACAGCTGTGTGTATCCAGGCGGAATATTGCACGTTGGCAGAAACTTCTGACAGGCGTTCTAGAGCTGTTATCAGGCCAGGAACCCAATTCTTCAAAACTACCTCCTGTCCCACAATGCGAAATACGTCTTCCGCCCAGCCTTCGACGCAGGGTTTAAACTTCTCTGTCGACGTGCTCGCAGGGTGCTTGACTCAGAATGCGTCAGCTGTTAGGTACTGAAAGGAAAACGTCTGCCCAACGAGACACCTGCCATGCGTCCAGTGACCCAGTTAAAGCCAAGCATTTCAAAAGCTTCACAAGAGATCCCAGCCAGATCCCCACACGGTTGGCACCGCAGTGGAATGAGGACGTTCCTCGTGAAAACAGACTCGGGATGTGTTTATTGTTCCGAACAAGTCGTGTCAAAGTTGCAGAAAAATGTAACGGACATATTGCCTGCAAAATACTTGCAATGTCCTGGTTGTTATCATGTCATTGTGGGAAAAAAGACACAGAGGAGACATATCAGTAACATTTTATGGGTGCTCCAAATGTACCCTTTAAAAGACTAGTATGAAGATCACTGCATAAAAAATTAATTACCTCCCTGAAATGACTTTTTTTGCTGGAATAATTGACCAGAAAATGCTGTTACTTTCCCTCTCTAAAACCTCTGTAAGAAAGGAAGGAATATTCTCAAATGCACACGAGCACACACACACATGCACAGACACACACAGACACACACAGATGCACAGACACACACAGACACACACATGCACAGACACACCTGGAAGCACACGCACACACCTGCACACACACATTCCAACACACACCCACATAGTCGCACACACACACTTTCTCACACACACACACACACACACACACTCATAGAAATTACATCTGGGAAATAGTTATCAACTTGCCAAAGCTTTGAAGACAGGTACTTCTGAGACAGAACACAGGGAAATTAACTCGCACAGCATTTCCCAAGAGAAAATGACTCTTTTTCCCATAGTTTTCATGATTGCAAACTTCAAAATGACAATAAGAACACGCAGCTAAATAATGATTTCGATTTCCTGTTAGCAAAACTGCCTTCACCACAGCTGCTGTACACTACTGAACAAAAACAGAAAAAAATATTGACTGATTGCACCTTTGATTGATAAAGTGTCTCTCTCTCCAGCTTCCCACCCACTCTCTAACACCACTGAGAGTGCTAGCAGCGCTGTATTGAAGATTCACCTGGTCTGCTCTCCCTCTCTAAAGCAGATTTAGTTGAGGAGGGAAAGAAAAAAACTCTGTTGTGGTTTCATGTGCATTAGGCAGCGATTTAGAACGCATTAATCCCTTCCGTAAGCTGTCAGAAAGCACTCATGGACCTTGCCAAGTGCCAGGGAGTCCGGAAGAGTCCAGGCCCTCGCTCTCCCCACCGCCTTCGCCTACGACTCGCTGACCGTCCGATTCATCCGCGCATTTCACCAAATCCCAGAATAAACAAAGCGGAGGAAATGCACCAGACAGGGCTTGACCCCCCCTATTTCACAGGTGAACCTGTGATTGAAAAGAATTCGACAATAATACGAGCGTAAGTGCTCCAGTCTGGGGAAAGTTTTACCCTTGGAATGAAGTCCAAGGGGAAATTGTTGGGATTACTAGACGATGGGTTGCAATGTATGTCTTCGAGTACCCTGAGAAGCTCTCTATACATGAAATGTATTATTATTATTATTTTCATGGGCAACCAGGGAGGTCCATGATGAATCTGCCTAATGGCCTACTCTGTAGAGCACAGGTGGCACAGAGTCTTTTTTGGTGTGTTTCTACACCAGTGATTCCTTTAAGCTGTTGATTGCCTAGTGGGATAATGGGTCACAATGTCTCCCAGTGAGACAGAGGTTTTAGTCAAAGTCCCAGTCTAAGGTGCATTGACTGGGACCCGGAAGGTTGGTGGTTCAAGCCCCTGGTGTAGTCACGATAAGATATGCACCGCTGTTGTGCCCTTGCGCAAGGTCCATAACCCCACATTACTCCCTAGGCGCTGCATTGCGGCTGCCCACTCCTCCTAAGCAACTAGGATAGGTCAAGTACCGAGGACAAATTAGCCCCTGTTTAAAAAAAATAAATAAATCATGTTTGATATTTCAAATGAGAGACAAACAGGACATATCAAAAATAGTTATTACTGTAAGATTTTCTGTCATGTCAAAATACATAAAGGCACAAATAACACAGGAATCTCAAATATTTGCATGTGCATCAGGCACAAATATAAGCCCAGAATCTGGAAACTGCAATCTAAATCCCAGCTAGAGCTAGCTTGCTGTGGTAATTAGCACATTAGCACACAACACAAGTTAATGAACTTGAGGGAACCTATGCAATTCCTCCACAGACTGTCAACATTGAGTATAAAATGAAACGGTCAGCAGCTTGCAATCAAAGCTCAAGTGGTTTTGTTCAGAAATGAAATGGGAATGGCGGTATAATCAGGGAGAAGGTTGCTTTGCGGTCTGCTTACAAATGATCGCGTTAGTGAAAAATCCCACTCTGTCGGTATTTAAATGGCTGGGATAAAGAGGTGAGCGCTGCTCTTGTGGTCCCCCTGCTAATATGTGCTTTGTTCTGAGTTTGGTATCTCCGGTGTATCTCTATTGCTTTCCCACTATGGTGTTGACTCAGATTGTATATACTTTCTATTGTTTTATTGTACTGTTCTGTATGTTTTGGTTGTGTGCGTCCATGTCGTGTTTTATTGATTGATTGGCTGATTGATTTATTGATCGATTGATTTATTGATCGATTGATTGGTCCTTAGATTACACTGCCGCACAGAACCTGTGGGTTCTGTGGAAAAAGGCAAACTGTACTTGTTGATTTGTGATAACAAAATGCAAATATCATAAAACTAAAGAAATGAAATAAATAAATAAAATCCCAGCTGTTTTTTTGTTTTCAATTTACAATGCTATTTCATCACTTTGCACATTAAAATCAAGATAAATCTATATTTTCCCAAAAGATTGTTGTCAATATTTGATAAACAAATAGTGCATTTTCAAGTATACACACGGTTTTAAATATGACTTCCCAGCTGTTGTGGCTGTGCAGCTTGGAAGATACATAAATGAAGTGATACTTTTCCAGTTAACAGCTCACACCTGACTGTGATCGCACTCATTTAAGCATGATCAATTTACACTGCTAAGTTTATGTCTGGTGTTACCCATTTTCACAAAAGTTTACTAATGAGCTCAGTGAACACTGTGCAAAATATGTTGTGTTGACGTATTTACACACGCTCACACACACTCACACAAGTGTGCACATAGACACACACACACACACACACACACACACACGTGTACACATACACACACTCATAGGCACACACACACACACACACACACACTCACACACACACACACGTATATAAAATTAGAAAAACTGACATTTTCTGAAGCATTTAATTTCTTCCAAATGATCTACCACTTAATTTAACTGTTAATGAAGACGAAAATAAATACAATAAAAAAATTGCTTATACTTAACACATGTTGACTTTATCGAGGCAGTGAAGAGTAAACAAAGGAAGACCTCATGGTTTGCTCAGGGCTGAGCTCTACTAATCATAGAATGCCTCCTTTCTAAAATGCCAACTGCTAAAATTTGGGATTCAAGTTTTCCTTTGCTTGGAAGCTACTCACACACTTTCTCTCTGGGGCAAGACTGTGAGTACAAATCATTTGTTCAACAAAATGGATGCCCTCAGTTACATCACCTAGACCAGTAGTGGCTTCACCAAGAACTTAAGAATTTTTACTTTTTTGAGGGAATAATCAAATTTAATTTCAGTTTTGCCTCATCTCAAACTGCAATACTAGCATCCAAACAAATACAAAATCATTGCACGTCCCTGTTTCAATAAAAGTGCACAAATCTGTTCATGGTCTGAGAACTTCAACTGGATTCCATATTCCAAAATGGTAGTCATTTAACAGCTCCTGCACTCCTTCATTTGTAATTCCCAATCGCATTCCTGCATGCACTTCCTGGAAATGCTGCCCACAGATCCTTCTCTGTGCAGTCCTTGAACTGGATAAACATGGAATACTACAGCCGATGCAGCCAGACAGTGGGCTTCAGCCATTTTGTGTGATGAGGCAAAGGATTCCCTGCCTATTGTGAACCTCTGGTCCTTGGCATACCGCAAGGACCCCCCCTGGAACCAGGAGAATTTGGTAGTAGATATATTTTGCGCTATGTAGCACCATCCACCTCTCAAGACCCCAGTATTCTTTCGAAATACCAAAATGATGTGAACCAGATGGACAGAGTCCTTTGTAGCCACCCTCTCTTCTGACACATTTACTAACTGGGGAGAAGCCATCGCACTTCGGTACAGCCTTCACCGGGTTCGGGGTGGATGAGATTTAAGACGCGACGGTACAGGGAGGGGGTCAGGGGTCAGCCGCTCAGCGATTGAGTTACGAGGCCTCCCGTGGAGGATCAGACGGAGCGCAAACAAGCGCGGAGAGCAGGCAGCCCTCTGAGTCACACTTCATCAGGGACACCGATATCGATCCGCAGTCTTTACAAAGTGTGCTTAACCAAGGGGCCCGCTCACCCCAGCCTTCCTCTTCGCTGTCTCAGGTACGAGAGGAAGCGTGCGGATCACACTAAGCACCGCCCCCCCCCCCCCCCTTACCTCCCTCCCCTGTGGAGTGTCAATTAGGAATGGATTTGTAGAACTGCACAGTAATCAATGCTATGCTACACGGCAGTCATGGTACATGGTCAATGCAGCATGGGGCAGCCTGTATCCGGCAAAGGTACATGACTGGGACCCAGAAGGTTGGTAATCGAAGCCCTGGCGTAGCCACGATAAGATCTGCACAGCTGTTGGGCCCTTGAGCAAGGCCCTACATTTCTCCAGGGTGAATTGTCCCCCGCTTTTTTATCCAAGTCACTTTGGATAAAAGTGCGAGCTAAATAACCGTCATGTAACAAATAACTATAATGGATTCCGAGTGGGGGGGGCTTTTGGCGATGGGAACGCCAACGTTTACATGACGCCGTTTCACTTCCTTTGGCGGAAAGGAGAGACGTCGCCATAAAAAGCGGGGTACTGCGATAACGCAGAGCCCTCCTCGCGCTCTCCATCATGAGAAGAGCGAGATTTTAGCTGGTCGCGCTCTCCATCACAGGAAGAGCGAGATTTAGACCCCGCCGTCAGCCGTAATTAAAGCGGCCGCTCGTGGTGTAGCCTCGCATGCTTTCTAGGGTTAAGGAGTAGATTATTGCTGTGGGAGGTGGGTGGCGGAGCAGTGCGTGAGATCCGGATTCAACTGTAGGCTGTGTGGGAGAGAGAGGGAGGGAGAGAGAGATAGTGAGAGATAGAGACAGAGAAGGAAAGGGGGAAGAAATAGAGACTGAGAGATAGAGGCGAAAAGGGAGAGGAGAAGCAAAGACAGAGGGAGAGAAACAGAGAGAGAAAAGTAGAGTTACGGGGGCAGAGAGAGAGAGAGAGAGAGAGATACTATCGAATAAGCAGAGGTATAGAGGCAGAGAAGGAGAGAGGGGGAAGGAGACAGAGGCATAATGACAGAGAGAGACTGAGACAGATGGAGTAGAGAGAGGGAAACAGGTGTAGAGAGAAGGGGAGGGAAAGAGGGATATAGAGGGAGATAGAAAGAGAGAGTTAGACGGAGTGGGAGGCAGAGGGAGAGGGAAAGAGGCAGAGAATCGCTGTGCAGCACTGCCCCCTCGGTGGGAAGACAGGGCCAGCATGCAGTGCAGCGATCAGTGAGAGAGAGACTTTTGACTTCTGACATCCTTTAATGAACATTTCACTGACAAATAAATCTATACAGCACACCTACATGTTAAAAAAACCCAAAAAAAAACATTTCCCGCCCCTTCCACCCCCCACGCTCCTAACCAACACATACCTACCGACCACCACCCAACCTCACACAACCCACTGCCCTTTAAAAACACCCCACAGGTACCATGGGGGAAAACCCCTGGTGGCCAAGTAGCCACACTACACCGCATATCGCTATCAAAACCAGACAGAGAGAGAGAGAGAGAGAGAGAGAGAGAGGGAGAGAGAGAGGGAGAGAGAGAGGGATAGAGAAATAGGGAGAGCGAGAGAAAAAGGGAGATTGAGAGAGAGGGAGGGAGAGCGAGAGAAAAAGAGGGAGAGAGAAAGGGAGATTGAGAGAGAGAAAGGGAGAGAGAGTGAGAGAGAGGGAGAGAGAGAAGAAGAGAGAGAAAGAGAGTGAGAGGGAGAGAAAGAGGGAGAGAGAGCAAGAGAGTGAGAGGGAGAGCGAGAGAGAGAGGGAGAGAGAAAGAGGGAGAGGGAGAGAAAGAGGGAGAATGAGCAAGAGAGCGAGAGGGAGAGAGAGTGTTGAAGCTAAGCAGCTTAACGCGTCAGGGCTCCGGCGTCGACAGACACCTGCAAGAACATTACCACACGTTGCTCTCACCCCTGGAAATATCCTCCCTCGCTCTCTCTCTCTCTCTCTCCTTTCTTTCCATTTAAATTCTGAATTCAGCGTGAAGCACGCGTTCGGCGGCGCCTCGCTCACACTCACAGGCAGACGCAGCGCGAACGGGGAGAGATCGCAAGCACTCCTCCAGGCAACACAGCGTCGCAGAGCGCCAAACTCCACTCCTGCCCAAGAGCAGTGCCCTTTGGCCTGCTCGCTCTCTCTGTCTCTCCCCTCTCTCCTCTCTCCGCGGAATCGGACCGGCGAAAATCTCCATAGGCGTTAACTTCCACACTCCCTAGTCCTGTTGTCTGGAGTCATGTCACAAACGGAGGAATAATTTGTAGTACAAGAATTAGCTGCAAGGGAACACAAACTCCCCTGGCGCAACCTGTTACCTGCCAGCACTTACTTTATTTCGTATTTCCATAATAACCGGCTTCACCGAGATGCGACATGAACCAGTGGTTGCTGGGGACACAAGGCGTTGTGTAGATTTTAAGTGGCCGGCCCTAGTTTGACAGCATCCATGGTGATGCCGAAGAAATATGTATTTATGCCCTGTAATGAGCCAGTCAAATATGATCTATCTCTATGAGAATGCACTGTTTACATATTTCTCTGCCATTACCAATCACCCCACATACTGCTACAGAATTCAACCTGACGGTCTGCCAATCAAGCTCCAGAAATATATAGTTTTGTCCGCTAATGAAGTAAATAAAGCAAAGTTTTGACACATGACAAACATTCCAACATTATTTTTGACATGCTATGGACGTCTTAAATATTCATACGCCTTAAATCTTTTTAATATATGTGCATGGGAATATGTACCGTGATGGGCAAGTTAATACGAAAATGGAGAGGCATCTGATGGATCTTCTTGAGCGGAACGACGCAACTCCTCTCCTGGAGTACGTCGACATCATCAAGAAAGGGAATTTACAGCCCAGGCCCTCCGCTCCGGCGCGGAGATCCCCCCAGGTTCCGCCAATTATCGGCAATAAAGCTCCACCGTGATTTATATGTCACGCTCGCAACCGGGCGTGAGGAGGTAGGGTGGGCCTGTGGGTGGTCACATTTGTATCTCCAGCCTAGCGCACCGCCATCAAACACTATTAGCGCTTTGTAAAATATGACCTACGGAGGAAAAGCATCCATTTGGGAACTGTTGGGAAGAGCCCCATTCCTCGCTCCTAATCTCCTGGAAAAAAAAAAAAAAACAGAGGAAGGAATTCTTTCTCCCCGGCACGGCAGCGCACAGTTGCCTGCTCATAAAACAGATAATAAAGCTGACAGCCACTTGAGAGTTGATCTACAGACCCTGAAAGAGTGCAGCTAAGAGCGCTTCATCCCGTGTCATTTTCCGACGGGGCTGCGCGCGCTCCTTCTCCGCGGAGATGAGAGCTTTCCGCACTTAAAACGATGACCGTCGGAAATTGGAGACCGAGACGTGGATGAGTGGCTCTGCCACGGAGGCGAGCAAAAGCACTCTGCGCTGCGGAGAAATGAAAGAAACTCCACGGCACAGACAGCCAGCGAAAGACAGGTGTCGTGCCGGGTCCTGAGATACGTCTCATTTCGCAGCCTTTACGTGCCGGCAAAGTAGCACAGACGTAAAGGAGATACGTTCTGCCACACGCACGCACACACACACACTCACACACACTCACACACACACGCGCACACACACACACACACGCACACACACACACACACTCACACTCACTCACACACACACACACACACGCACACACACGCGCACACACACACACATATACACACACACACACACAGACGCACACACACACACACACACACATTCACGCGTGCACAAGTGCACACACACACATTCACCCATTCACGCGTTCAAAAGCGCACACACACATGCGCACACCCAAACACGCACGTGCACACACATATGCACACACACACAAACACGCACACAGTCACTCGTGCACAAGCGCACACGCACACACACACATTCACACGCCCAAACACGCACGTGCACACACACATATAAACATGCACACATTCACGCGTTCACATGCACACACGCACACACATGTACACACACACACACACCTACACAAAAGTATTCACATCTTCCTCCTGCAGCTCTTGAGAGGTCAAAGTCATTAGACCAATGCAAACTTTGAAGTGAAGCTTTCAACACGCAAGTAATGCACATGAATTCACAAAGCAAAACCTCACTTTGGGTACTCATCTGAGTGTGATGTAAGAAAGAAGACCTTTGACATCAGTTTTTGAGTAGACAAAATTGTAAACTGGATTTCACATTTCAAGTACCCGCGTGTTACTGCCCACTGTGGCCCCAAAAAATTTTAAAAGGAACATCCCTTCCCCGCCTGTTTTGAAGTATCTCATGTTTTTCAGGGAGACAAAAACTCGCCTGGCATGATTCTGATCCACACGTCTCTTTTGGAGTTTCTGGTTTGTCAGCAGCCTTCTGACAGATATTTGGAAAGCCTGGTGCACTTTGAAATAAGGGAGCAGGGCCACTTTGAACTCGTCTAAGTACCTGACTCGGAAACACCGGCTGAAAGCGAGAATAAAAAGTTCCGGCAGGGAAAAGGGGGAATACAGCTGTGAGATTCACTTTCAAGTGCCGGGTCAAGGACTTTCCACCAAAATACACAGTGTGTGTGTGTGCGTGTGTGTGCGTGTGTGTGTGTGCGTGTGTGTGTGCATGTGTGTGTCTGTCCGTCTGTACGCGCGCGCGTGTGTGTGTATGTATGTGCGTGTCCGTCCGTCATGCGCGTGTGTGCGTCTCAGCCCTTCATCTCAACAGCACTGTACACAGCCAGACAAGCACAGCTCTCCCTCTCAGCAAACCTGAACTGACCACAGAAACTCTGAGCCTCAGCAGAACTCCCGGGCAGAGTTAATGGCGTCAATTACCTTTCCCCGGCTAAACATAAATCAGCGGGAGACGTGCGGCCAGACGAAGACAGGACCCAGTCGGCTTACCTCGTCCCAGGAGGCTGAGAAGCAGGAAGGCGCGTAGCATCGTTGCCGGTGATAAGTGTCGGTCGAAGCGTCCGCGGCACGGCCGGTTGGCAAGGAGGTTTCAGTTAGCGCGCAAAAACTACTGCGCTTTGAATACAGTCCTGCGTGACTGATAGCTCCCTCTTTCAGCTGCTGTCAGGCTTGCGTTCTTCTCTTTCTCTCTCTATCGCTCACTCTCTCTCTCTCTCTTCTCCTCTCTCGGTCTGTCACTCTTGCCAGTTGCCCTGTGCTGGGCTTTGTGCTACTCCCCGCTGGTCTGAGCTCGGAGGGTTTTTTTTTTTCTTTTCCCCTTCTCTCGCTCTCTCTGTCTCTCTCGCCGCCTCTCTCACCGCCGTTTCATTCTGAGTCTCTGAGCATCAGTGTCTCCTCCCCCCTCGCATGCTTTCCCTCCCTCTCTCTCTCTCTCCCTCTCTCCCTCTCTCCCCCCTCCCTCTCCTTCTCTCTCTCACTCTCTCTCACACACAGTCAGCGTTGGAGCTGCGTACAGTTGAGTGCTTGATAGCTTTGCTCCTCTCTGCTCTCTCCCGCCTGCATAAGTGGTCATGCATCGTCGAGAACCATGGGAAAATCAGTCCGAAAAACTAACCCCCCCCAGGGGGGGTCCTGTGTCCAGCAGGAGAGCCTGTATTTCATATATTTTAATTTAAAAAATATATATATATTTGAAGGGTTGCCATGAATTGACCATTAAAACTGGTCAATTTGTCCTGAATTTCTGTACAGACAGTTGACATTTGTCAGATTAACCTCTTCCTTCTCTGACATTTGTAACAGCACCTCCTGGTCCATAGTGGGCGCTATGTAATTTCAGCTAGCGGAATAGACCGGAAGGAGCGGAGCTATAGCACTGGACGTGAGAAACACACTGCCGAAGCTAACGCCGCTGAAAACGGGAAAGAAAAAAAAGAAACAGTGAAGAGATTAATCTTTGGTAGCTGGAGTCAGGTCATATTTGTACAGCGCTAGTGAAATGTAGCTCACAAGATATTCAATCTGATAGTTTTGCTATGAGACGCCTCAGGCAAAGTCACCAAGTTGACGTTCCAAAAGGGCTCATGGCCTTGCAGCCTCCTACATAAACCATGTAGAAATGCATGAAAAGGTCACAGAAACATGGATTATAGTTATGGAATTGGTGCCCCCAGTTTCACAGACCCAATGTTCTATTTAATTCTCCAGTTCCCAGTTGCCACACAGATCAGAGTTGTTATTTTATATTTTGAGTAATTTAATCAGTGTTTGTGCTATTTTCTGTTCTGCCGTGCCTTTTTCAGCATAGTGATACAGCAAGTAGCTATGTTGCTATAATTATAAAAGTACACTTTGAAAACCAGATAGATTCATGTTCTTGAAATCCTGAACATGAATCTGAACCTGAAGGACTCCCCCCAAGTAATTTCCTTTGGAGCCATTTGCGTGAAAACAGAACACTTTTTCCCTCTTCATATTTCCGGTGAGAACATTTCCTGCTCCTACTGTACCATGATCGGGTTCATATTCCAAATTCAACCACCACATTTATTTCCTTTATTATAGAAAATATGTATTCATTACAAGAACTGTAATATATTCACCCTTAGCCTAATCCGGGTATCACCAAACCTAACCAAGAGCTGTAATATATTCACCCTTATCCTAATCAGGGTATCACCAAACCTAACCAAGAGCTGTAATAGAGAGTCACCCTTACCCTAATCCGGGTTTCACCAAACCTAACCAAGAACTGTAATATATTCACTTTACCCTTACCCTAATCTGGGTTCATATCACCAAACCTAACCACTTCATTTATTTCCTGTCACGGATATTTTACAGCTTTAGCCTATGTGCCGTTTACAACTCCAAACAACACCAGATGTAGCCTGATAGAAATTCCATGTAAGGCTAAATAATTTATTTTCAAAAGGGAGCCATCTAATTTATCAAAAGAGCCACTCATCTAGGTTTTGCTCAGATAAAGCATCTGCTTGTGTTTAGACTGCTACACAGTGGGTGACTTTCACTTTGGGAACATTTTTATCTGAAAAAATAGACAGCGTGTGGAAGCAGTCTGTTTCAGACTGCTAAAAGTCTGCAATAAACCCCAGACAATTGTTTATTGTTAATCTATACTGTGGCATTTTAGGCTACCGATGGCGTGTTGTGGGCTGGGCTTTGACTGTTATCACTCCCTGTGCTATCGGGGTGGAGGATAGCCCAACCGGGAGACTGAAACGATGCAGATGCTATTCGCTTGGTCTTCGGAGGAGCCCATCTCTGAAACAAGCCAGGCACTACTAGAGTTGAATGACATTTACAGTAGAAGATGCTTTTATCCAAATTAACTTAACGCATTACATTTAAATTCATGCTAGGTGCATTTAATATGGCTAGGAACCCACCATTAGTGATAGACATCAAACGGGTGCTATTTTAGCTCTATCGATCTTCATGTCTAGTAGTGGCAAGTACAGCCAATTTCCTTAGGCCAAAAACTAGCTGAAAGCAAGTCAGGTTGTGTGTGTGTGTGGATGTTTGCGTGTGTGCATGTGTGTGTGTGTCATTTACAGCATTTGCTTTATTTAGCATAAGCAGCACTCAACAAGCGCTTTTAACTTCACTACACCTACTTATTCATGCGATTATCTAATCAGCCAATTGTGTGGCAGCAGTACAATGCATACAATCATGTAGATATGGGTCAAGATCTTCAGTTAATGTTCACATCAAACATCAGAATTGGGAAAGAAAAATTGATCTAAGTGACCCATGGAATGATTATTGGTGGCAGACAGGGTGGTTTGAATATCTCAAACTGCTGATCTCCTGGGATTTTCACACACACTAGTCTGTAGAGTTTGCAAAGAATGGTACAAAAAACAAAACAAAACAAAACAAAAAAATACAGTGAGCAGCAGTTCTGCAGATAGAAACGCCTTGATAATGAGAGACTTCAGAGGAGAATGGCCGGTCAAAGCTGACTGGAAGGTGACAGTAACACAAATAACCACGCATTACAACAGTGGTATGCAGAAGAGCATCTCTGAACACACAACGCATCATAACTCTAAGTGGATAGGCTACAGCAGTAGAAGGCTAATAAATATCTTATAAAGTACTCACTGAGTGTATGTATATGTCTCTGGACTGAAATCAGATTTTTAGTCCAGTTATTATTGAAATAATTTCTCCGGTTGTAACCCATGTCAATATGCTGGGTACTGTACATGTTGATGTGAGTGGTGTGGAACAATGGGTGCGGAAAAAAGCCTCAGAACTCAGATCAGTTGGAAATCAATCTGAGGAAAAAGAAGGTATTTCACTTTCAAGGAGAAACAACATCGCTGTAATTTTACCCCAAGGTGTATGCTACTTCAGAAAATTATTTTCTTTTGTATAGATTTGAAAAGCAGATTGCTGTGATGTTCCGATCGCACGCTTTGCTCAGGGAAACAAAAGGCAATAATCAATATTTAAAGATGCAATGTTTTATTAAAAAAATAAATAAATAAAATTCAGTTCAGTATTTGTATTGTTTTTGATCTCTGAAAGCAATTGCCATTTTCGTATGTTGTTTTCAGAATATTATAATACAAATTGAAACAAAGAGAGACATCAACATCTCCAAGGCCAGCTTTGATATATTGATATATTTTTTCAGAAAATGCCTGTCATTTTTAGATGCCTGTTCTGTTCTTAAAAAGGAATACTGACAGTAAGATTCTAACAGTTACAGTGCCTTGATTCCTGATTCCCTCTATTCCATATTTGTCACACTGAATGTTTCCAGATCTTTATAGAAAGTGTGATATTACAGTAGACAAAGGGAACCTGATTAAATACAAAGCTCATTTTTATTTCATTTCTTTCATGAAAAAAGATATCTAAAAAAGATAGTGCTCACATCACCCATGTTAAAAAGGCATTGCCCCCTTACACTTAATAATTGGTCACACCAACTTCAGCTGCAACCAAACCCCTCCTATAATTTGATACCAGACTTTCACATCGCTGCAGAGGAATGTTAGCACAAAGTGCTCATTTCATGTCCTGCCATAGCATCCCCACTGGGTTCAAGTCAGGAATTTGACAAGGCCAATTTTATTTCCAGCCATTCAGACTTGCTTTTGTGTTTTGATCCTTGTCTTGCTGCATAACCCAATTACACTTTAGCTTTAGCTCACGGACAATTGACCGGACATTCTCCCTAAGAATTTTCTGGTAACAGAGCAGAATTCATATTGCCTTCGATAATGGCAAGTTGTTAAGATCCGGAGGCAGCAAAGCACCCACACGCCATCACACTACCATCATGTTTGACTGTTGGTCATATTTGTAGTTAGAGGGGCCTGCAGTTCTTTGTATATTCGTCTAGGATCTTTTCTGACTTCCTGAATGAGTGGATGCTGTACCCCTGGATACATTTTGGCAGGGTGACCACTCCAGGGATTGTTTTCCTGAGAAAATGGCTCTCACTGTGAAGAGTCCATGTAACCATTTCCACACTGAAATACACTCAGTGAGCACTTTATTAGGTAGACCTGTACACCAGCTTAATGCAAATATTTAATCAGCCAATAATGTGGCAGCAACTAAATGCATAAAAGCATGCAGACGTGGTCAAGAGGTTCAGCAGTTCTTCAGACCAAATGTCAGAATGGGGAAGAAATGTGATCTAAGTGACTTTGACCATGGAGTGATTGTTGGTGCCAGACAGGGTGGTTTGAGTATCTCAGAGGGATTTTCACATGCAACAGTCTCTAGATTTTGCAGAGATTGGTGTGAAAAACATAACACGTCCAGTGTGCAGTAGTCCTGCAGGCAGAAACTTGTTGTTCATGAGAGGCAGACAGGAAGGTGACAGTAACGCAAATAACCACACAGTACAACAGCGGTATGCAGAAGAGCATCTCTGAACACACAATGTGTCAAAACACTAAGTGGATAGGCAACAGCAGCAGAAGACTTAAGTCTAAAAACATGTAATAAATACCTAATAAAGTGCTCACTGAGTGTATTTCAATCACTTTTTCTTTCCTGGCAAAGTGTGCTTGTAGAAACTTTGTGGTGACTACTTCACTCTGATGGCAAGGTTAAATTTGAGTGAGGTTTAGATTCAACAGGGCTGGCTGCAATCAAGCCTGGCTGTGTTCACAATATCAGCATAATATCCTGCCGTATTGTGTGGCTTGAAAGGGTCATCTCTGGAAGGCAGAAGAGTACAAAATAAATCTTCTTCTTTTTTCAAAGCTGCATTATACATAATCAAAGAAAATAAATGAGATGGCATTGAGGTGATATTAAAATAAACTTTTTTCTAACTTTTCCCCACTGCAGTAGGATGTGGTATTTGCTATTTGGAGACCATGTTCTTCACAGATTTAGCATTGGATTTACTTTTTTAAGCAGCTATAACTATGGGCAATTAGTGGTTGTTTAAAGGTCCCATATTGAGGAAAATGACATTTCCCTTGCTATGTGGATGAGAACAAGATTCTATAAAACATTGTGAAGGTATCAAAAGGCACAGTACCCAAATAAATCCACACAATCCATATGAATAAAATGTTGGGGAAGTAGTGACATCACAATGATACGCTCGTTTGGCATTCCATGAAGCAGTGACATCACAGCAATACGCTCATTTGGAGTTCCGTGAAGTAGTGATATCACAGCGATATGTTGGTTTGGAGTTCCGTGAAGTCGTGACATCACAGCAATACACTCGTTTGGAGTTCCGTGAAGTCGTGGCATCACAGGGATATGCTCATTTGGATTTCTGTGAAGTAGTGACATCACAGCAATATGCTAATTTGGATTTCTGTGAAGTAGTGACATCACAGCGATATGCTCATTTGCTTCAGCGCGGGTCACCTTGTAGCCGGAACAACGTTTCGACACAGATGGTGGTCGGGTGGGTTAGGTCCAACAAACGAATCTGCCAATCAGAACATTGATTGATATCAAAGTCCCTTAAAGACACAGTCCCTAAAACAGTCTGTTCTTGGTAAAGCTCATGAGAGGCACTGATGAATGGACATGTAAAACTGGATAGAGATTATTTTTGGAACGTAAAACCACACAGACATTATGGATATCAGGACCTAAAATAAATTACTGGAAAGGTGTACAATATGGGACCTTAAAGTGAATAGGCCACTCACACAGAATGGACACAACATGCCTGATCTTCCAGTGTTTAGAAATGACATGATTTACATCAAATGATATATTTATTTATTTATTTTTAAATGTTTAACATTGTATTTTACTTTTTATATATCAAAAAAAAAGTCAAGATTCTTCCTGTAGTTTCAAGACCGGAATAAAAGCAACTGAGTCGTGTCATTATTCCTGAAGCCAAGTGCAAAAAGGAACATGGAGGAATTCATAACAAATCGAGACTTTATCAGTATTCATTTCAAATTCATTGTTAACTTTAATTCTCCAAGAAATAAATATTATAAGAGCTGAGATTCAGAAAGTGAAATTTTCCCCTGTTTTTACATGAGAGTAAGGTCAAACATTTTTATTTATTTTTTTAATCCCAAATCAATAAGAAGCAGCTCGCAAAGTGTGCATACACTCAGCTATGCAAATCACTTTTATCATCACTCTCTGCAACTTCCGCAGAGGAAAAAGTGAAGACTGGCAACTCATTTACATATCTGTCTTGAAGCAAACTCTGACAAATAGTTTCAAGTGAGATTCGAAAACTTATTCCAATGTCACTGTCAATGTCATATTCTTTCACACTGTGGTGAAATAAAGTGGCTTTACATTTCTACAGTATACTTTTGATTAAGAACTAATAATATCTTGGGGTGACAGGGTTGATGTTCCCCCTCTTATAATGATGGCAAGGAAGAAATGGCGCCTGGTTCCTTAGGATGGCACATCGACAGTCCTCTAAGTTGACATGTGCACATTAAGAAATCCCGCTCCAAAGGCAAGCGATGCCTTCGCTATTTACAAAGAACAGGATTTCTTAATGGAAAGGACGATAACGGCGAACAGTTTTACTGAAGTGCCATTCAATCTGCCCCCCATTTCTTCTTAGCAGGGGTCTGTATCACAAAGCTAACTGCACTTCAGCCTATGTTCCAGGTTTTCCAGAAGGTTCCGGGTTATACTCAGTGCAGTTAGCCAGCTAACACAGTAATTCTGCTTCATGACACAGGCCCCAGGGAATAGGCTTTTTTTTCTGTGTTAGCGCATCACCTGGCTTTGAAGAGGCATTACAACCAACATATATAGGCTCCCACAAATCAATCAACAACACATAAGCTATATTCATAAGCTATATGTAGCTAATTATGCAGTTGATCTGAAGTACAAGTATAATTTCATGGTAGCAAGGCTATAGTTAAAGTTGCTGACTCTCTAGATGTAAGCCAATTTGCAGAGGTTTCATTTCAGAGAAGTTTAAGAATCAAATTAAGTCACATTTAATCTACACTCAGTGAGCATTTTATTAGGTATTTATTAGACTTATTAAGTGTTCTGCTGTATCCTATCCACTTTGGGGTTTGAAATGTTGAGTGTTCAGACATTCTCTTCTGCATACCACTGTTCTAATGCTTGCTTATTTGCATTACTGTCACCTTCTTGTCATCTTCGACCATCTGGCCTTTTCTTCCCAATTCTTACATTTGGTCAACAGCTGAACCGCTTGACCACATATGCGTGGTTTAATGCATTTAGCTGCATGATTGGCTGATTAAATATTTGCATTAACAAGCTGGTGTACAGGTCAACCTAATAAAGTGTTCATTGAATGTGTATGTGCCAGAAATATTGTTTTAGTTTAGTTATTTGACCTAATTTGACCTCATTTTGAAGTTTAACTTGACAATGAACTTTTGTTGCTCTATTGTCTGTTCTATTTATTTATTTATTTATTTATTTATGTACTTGTTATTTATTGACAGTCAAACATAGGATAGAAATTACACAAAATTAAATAAAAATAGACAAACTAGTATTGTAGAGAACATTTTTCTCTCCCTCCAAAGCATAATGCCCTACCCTGTATACACACTGATGCTTTTCATTCCGGTAGGCTCGTGGACCTTCTGGGAGCTGCTGTAGAAATGGTGACATGTTTTCTGCAAAACAGTGAACATATGGTAGCAGATGTTTAAACATTTGAGTCCTCAGCGGTCCGTCACACAGACTGCCTTTGTGCACACTTTTCCGGGAAAAGTGTAAAATACGGTAAAGTTTTGTGTCGGAAGTGCTGTCATGACCATAGACTGTCGAATAAAATATAGACCCGGTGGTTGTTACGTCACCCGCTGACTATCCATGGGCGAGTGAAAAGCGTTTTGAAAATGCAGAAGTCAAGTTTACTGAGACAGTGCAGTACAGAGTGCAGCTCCTACAGAAAGCTGTGAGTGACTCAGCAGTGACGTAAACTGTCCCTGATTCATCCACAAAGCATTACTGTATTCTCCAAATTATACAATAACTTCGAGAAAACTGCACATTTTTACATTAGCTGAAGGAAAAAAAAACATTGACTGCGACTACATTTTCCTGTGGAAAAAATGATTCAAATGACTCTGTATTTTTACCGCATTGTTAGCATTTTGGTCAGGACAACTCGTATATATTTTAGGTTTGACACTGAATGGATCTGCTTCTGCTACTACCAAGCACACACCAGCGTGCACTACCGTATCTACAGGAAGCACAGTACATCTCCAATACTAAACAGGGGATTACTGGAGCCACCCAGTCCTGAGAAGTAGATCCAAACAACAGGTAGGGTGGTGGAAAATGGAGCAAGGGAGAAAATGGAGTCCGGGTATAAAATCCAGTCATGTCCAGGTTGAAATACCAGCTACCAGCTGTTTCAAAACAGAGCTTGAGCTGGTCAAACCACGTTGACTATAGAGCTGGTCAACCAGCTACCAGCTGTTTCAAAACCTAGCTTGAGCCATTTATTTTCAATAAAATAGAAACTGACAGTATGTTAGCTCAGTATGTATGCCATACTATATGGATGCAACTGCACATTTGCAGGGTAGACCAGAATAGGGTCAAATGGAAGCAGCAAGGATCACCAAAAATGTACAATGCAGTCCATATGTTCTTCATTGTCTCCTTTTGTGGGTATGTATACCCATATTGGGTGATCCATGTATGAATTACATCCCTTTTTATCGACTTCAAAAAAGAAGTAAGTAGTCAGGTGTATTCATTTGCTTCCTTAGCACAGATAGAAAGAAAGAAATTCAGAAATGAAATCTCCATATGCACATTGCCTGCAATAAACATTGAACTATTTATATGCTTTGGGGTGATGGCAGCTCATGAATCTGAAGAATGTCATTTTAAACACAAAGAATAACAAGCTGTTTACATGTGAACATTTTAGTACACACATGAAGTAGGGGCGGCCTGTAGCGTAGTGGTTAAGGCAAATGACTGGGACACGCAAGGTCGGTGGTTCTAATCCCAGTGTAGCCACAATAAGATCCCCACAGCTGTTGGGCCCTTAACCCTGCATTGCTCCAGGGGAGGATTGTCTCCTGCCTAGTCTAATAACTGTACGTCGCTCTGTATAAGAGCGTCAGCCAAATGCCAATAATGTAGTGCAATGTAATGGGTGGCACCACATCCACAAAATGGTGGGGCCAAATCTGTATGACCTTTTCAGACTTGGGGGAATGTTTCCACGGGGAAAGAAATGTACAAGCAGAAGCCAATTTTGTGTTATTTGGTGCACTCAAGACACTTGGAAAGTGCCACTGCTAGCTTTGCAGTGAAACATGCAGTGATATATAATTAGATGACGCAGATAAGCCTGACTTAAAAGGAAATATGGAATAAAACAAGGGCACTGCAATGCTAGTATCCTTTTAATATGTTTTTTTAAATCTCAAATGTTAAGAGAATCACTTGATGAGTTTGCTAGAGCACTGTGGTTGACAGGTAGCTAAGTAGCTTGTTCTAAAATTATCCAAGAGAAAATGAAGCCACAACCTAGCTAATTAACCATAAACAGATAATAATTATGTCTGAACACATCCCTTAATGCATGTAGTATTGTTATAATCAGCTAGCTAATGTTGTTGCACTTGACTGTAGACTTGTAGGGGGGGGGTCAGGTGTTTTTTTAACTTCTTACAAAAAAATATGCTGTTTTTATATAGAAAAATATTATATTAAAACATATAGAGGCCTATTTCACTCGTAATTGAATACCTTGTTTTCAACAGGAACATTTAGAACACCTGACTGAGGTGTGGCACAAATCATACCTATTTAAGAAAGGTATCAATCGGCTTCATTCTGCTCATTAGAATATGGGATGGGAAATGTGTTAGGTCAGCTAAACTTTTTAATGTACTCAGATTGTGTACATACATGGGTGCGTGTACATACACAAACCCGCACACGCTCTCTCTCTCTCTCTCTCTCTCTCTCTCTCTCTCTCTCTCTCTCTCTCTCACACACACACACACACACACACACACAATACTCTTCGCTTCCTGTGCTTTCATCTTCTCCTTCATGAGCACTTAAAAAAACATGAAAGGTGGCAGTATGGTGCCAACAGTAGAGTCATGTGCAAAAATGTGGGCACCCCTGGTCAAAAAGCCTTTGACAATTAATATCTTGGTGAAAACACAAACCTGAAATGTACATTTTACAGAGTTAAACATGAGACCAAAACATATAATGTGCTGTAGACATCAAACCAGCTCTGGACACAATCAGCCAGAGTCTGAGCACAGAACAGTTCTGTGTTCTGAGTGAAATTCAGACCCTGCTTCATGACTTGACAAACTCAGACATTTTGAACTGGAACGGCGTCTAATCTTGATATTTACGACCATACTCTGTCCCCCCGGTTCCAGCCCTGAAATACATCATTTTTGCTGGGGCGGCACCAAAATGCCAGCTCGTCCCTGTTGTTCCGCCGGCCATGACATGAAGTTGAATGACAGTGCAAATTGATGTAATTGACACAAACTCTCTTGAGAACGCAACAACGCATGAAGTGACTAATCATTACAGTGAAAACATTTGAATGAAGTCAGGCAGGTCATGTGCATTTTCTGTTGATGTGTACTTTAGAAAAGCATATTTTTAACCTGAAAATCACTGATCAACTGTCCTTTGAGGTAACGTCAGCAGTGTCAACCATTTTGTCCTTGCCTGCCTAAATTCCCTATTCTCCTCTCCCTCTCCATTCTCTCACACCACGGAGATTCTGTAAAAATATGACTGTCTGTTCTTGCCATATTTGTGATGACAATCTATCAAATATTGCACAGGCCATGTCTGAAATAGCCTGCTACAGGACAACTGAAAAACAGTGTTGTGTTATCTAGTCTGTGTTATCAAGTCCGAATATGACACATGGCTAATGATGTGGCACCATTGTACTACAAGTTTTCTAGTTTCAATGCAATCGCAGAACCGAACCAGACCAAACCAGAGGAAGGCTTGCAACATAGCCAATTACTGGAAGTTTGAGGTTTTTAGTTCTCTGGATTAAAGATTGGGGACAGAAACTCTCCAGAAAATGGTTTGTTTGCAGCTGAAGCTGATGCCTGCCAGAGATATGCCTCCGATATGATACGAAGACAATCAATAATTTGATTACATCAGTCACATCCAACACATGAATAACTCACATCAACCACTGTCAAATAATCAGAAATCACATAAACTCCATTAATATCAGCACTTCATCAACAATAGAAATGAAATCAAACTGTCATACTCAATTAAAATGCTCAATTAGGTAGTTGGACTGAATTTCACACTGTTCCCTGGGCAAGGTCCCTGTTGTGTTAGCAATCAAATTCTTACATCCCTGCACAAGAGACATCTTGTCTTTATTTTGGATTATTTGTACAACTTGCTTAATGTGCTAATTAAACACATGAATGCACCGAGTCACAGAGATGGCAACGTCAGTCAGATCAAACACAGGTGAGCGCTGTCGGAAAATGCACACCAGTGAAACATTTAATTTAATTAATGTTTCATAGTAGCAGTCAAGCATAGTTTCAGTTGTCATATCAACACCCTGTCTAATACCATCTGTAAGGGAACTATCGTAGTGTAGTGAAAAAATGAGAATTGTTCTAAATAGATATGCTCGGCAAACTATCTGTGCTATATTTTAAACCACTGTCAACTATTGGAGCAGAATTTTTTTCCCTAAAAAAAATTGTCATCATCAGGCATGGCAGCATGGGGTAAAGTCTAAGGTTAGGATTTTCTTCAATCAGCAACAACAGATTGATTGCAGTTCTGGGTGACCTGCCTTTGCATTAGCGCATGACCGTGAATGCATTAATTTGTGATAGTGCCGGACGCTGATCCCAGGTTTCCGAGGTAATCTGCACTGTGTGATCTGCATCCTGTCGAAATATAGAAACGCCATTACTGTCATTTAACATAGGACATTTAAGAGCTGCATTTCAATATGAATGAAGTCGCCCTTTCATATATTTAGCGCATGACACAAATGTTGGATTTTCAAGTGCATTTTGTATGTGTGTGTGTGTGTGTGTGTGTAAGAGAGAGAAAGTGAGAGAGAGAGAGCATGTGTGTGTGTGTGCATACATGCGTGTATGTGAGACAGAGAGCCAGAGAGAACTTGTATGAGTGTGTGTTTGTGTGTGTGCATACATGCCCGCATGTCTGTGTTTTCTGCATTATCATGAATATGTTTTAGAATGCCCCGCATACAAGATGCCATGCTGTTCATGCCTGGAGCAATAAAATATCTAAACTGAACCATGTACTTGTATCTCCTGGCCTTCCTGCCACTTTCTTTAAAATTCTCAAATCAATGAACAACAGAACAGATTTGACCGCGGGAAAAATAAAACAAGTACTTCACATCAAAGTTCTAAAATTGTCAAGAAACAATTTTCGATGTTATTTACCTTTGTGGTTGGACAATTTCATGTGAACATTTTGAACAGGCCGTTTTTTTCTCACAGATATCATCATCATTTTATGCCTCCCTCTCATGATTCTATCGACAACATATTTTCAGAAGTTTATAACACCTTTAGGCAAAGTCTCTATTCCTTTTTAGGGAATTGGGTGCGTTTAATATTCGATTTAGACTGCAATTTAGTATAAATAAGGAAGTAAGTTCAGTCAGCAGGCAATAAATTATGGTCGGGAATTTCTTAATCTACTTATCTGTATTTTAATATTTCATGTTCTGCCTTTAATCTTCCTCAGTATCAATGAAGTGAGGTGAAACTTCATCTTTGCAAGTGAAATGGATGCAGACACTTTGAATACTTTGTTTGAATACTTTATAGAAGATTTCAGTATATACATTTTTTGCAGATTCCGAGAAGGCCCGAAATGGGAGGGATCTCAGTCTGTGGGACATCTGTGATTGGACAGAACCAAAGCCCCTCTAGCTAATCAGGTACAATCCACTACATGCCTGTTCATTTGCACTTACTGTACATTGCTTCAAAATATTAAATTGCACAGAAAAACTGTTTACATCTTGCATAAGCAAACCCATGTTCCTCCACCCATACTTCTTCACTCAAAACTTAATAATCTTACATATATAAAACATTAGAACTGATTCACTGGTCTCAGAGAACCCAATAATAATCATTTGTTATTTAGCTGACACTTTTATCTAAAGTGACTTACAGTTCATTAGACCAAGCAGGGGACAATCCCCCTGGAGCAGTACGGATCAACAGCTGTGTGGATCTTATTGCGGCTAGACAGGGGCTTCCGGGTCCCTGAATATACCTTAGCTACTGGACTACAGACTGCCCCAAAGGAATAAGAGCACAAGAAGGACAGAGAATGTCTCACACCCTAGTCTGGCGAGCTAAAGGGGAAACTGGCAAAATCAACAAGATCTGAAATGTATAAGGGTACACCTTGCTGGATAGTCCACTCCCACATCTGTGTTTTTAGTGACATACTGTATCTGTGTTGGACTTTCATGAGCTTCAGACCATCAATGTTGGGCGGGTTTTTTTTTTTTAAGGGCCCACGCCAGCTACTGTATGCCAAAGCAGACTTTTGGCATCGATGTGCATCTACAATAACTTAGCTTGTGCATTGGCAGTAGTTGGATCAAATAACCTCCAACTGCACTTATGTTAATCACATTTTCTGCAGCGTGCGGCTGTGTGAACGGTCCTGTCGGGCAATTCTAGCGCCTTCCGTCGAAGGCCACTCTGGATAAAAGCATCCGCCAAGCATGTGAAAAGTAAATACTAATTGCACAGATGAATATTTCAGGATAAATTGTTTCCTGGCCTTTACCGCTTGCTTAATGTCATTTTATGTAAGTCATTGCAGAAACTGAATGGAATCATTTAATCATAATCTATAATTTAAATACATTGCTATATATTACAGTACATTTCCCACCAATGGGAAATGAACAGCCGCTTTGCTCTTACAATGGCACCTTCACATGCAGTAATATGTTCATACGTAAAACCGAACTGTCCCATGTAACGTACGATCTTCACATATGAAAAACATACGACGACATTCAAAATAAGTTGACCGAGCTATCATGCCTGATAATACGGTGAAGCCATTTCCTCATGGTATCTTTCATGGACTACAACACTTCCAATTTAGTTTTTGGCAGGCAGTGTGTAAGAATAGATGGAATCTAGCTGTGTAGCGGAAGGCATTAAAGGGGAGCGATACGGATTGCATCAGGCGGGCGAAGCAACGCGGCGGACAAGCCGTCCGACAGGTGTCGTCCTCCACGTCTCGCAACCGACGAGCAAATCTCCGGGCAGTGTCGAGGGCTCCCTCACATCTCGCCGTGACCGAGTAAATAAAATATCACAGGGGGGGCCAGATTGATAAACAGATGAAGGAAGTTGGCAGCCGCCCTTCAGAGAAAAATGTAGACAAACAGTAGACGAACGGACAAAGCGCAGCCTGGTGGGGAAAGATAGCCACGTGGCAGACTGAGGGGGCCGGTTTGGAGCGGCAACACGAGCCCAGCGTGGCGCCTCTACTTTCCTCCACCAACTTTTCGCTCCGGCGGAAAAAAAGAAAAGAGAGCAGCTTTTCCTTGGAGGTACACGGCTTACTTTTAGAGGGCAGCGGTCTCTGGGGACCTGGCCAATCGACGATGGTATTACAGGGGTCAGCAGATGTTATGGCGTGACAGGCTGGGCCTGGTTAATGGAGGACAGAGCAAACCTGTCTCAAAATGGAGGAAACAGAACCCTGTTTGAACAGGTCTGTGGGAGAGGGAGCCTGGGGGGGGAGGGGGGGAGTTCAAAGGTAATGACAGCCCAACTTTATCTGTACTCTCTCAGAAATAAAGTGTCTGTGGAGGTACATTTTTGTTCTTCAAGAATCAAATTGTGAATCCATTCATTCATCAACCTCTCTGTCTTCCAGTATATATATGCACTCACTGAGCACTTTATTAGGTAGACCTGTGAACCGGCTTGTTAATGTAAATATTTAATCAGCCAATCATGTGGCAGCAACTAAATGCATAAAAACAGACAAGGTCAAGAGATTCAGATTCAGTTTTTCAGACCAAATGTCAGAATGGGGAAGAAATGTGATCTAAGTGACTTTGACTGTGGAATGATTGTTGGTGCCAGACAGGGTGGTTTGAATCTCAAAAACGGCTGTTCTACAGTTCCTACAGTTTACAGAGAATGGTGTGGAAAACAAAACAAAAACAAAACAAAAATGCCTTGTTAATGAGAGAGGTCAGTGGAGAAGGGCAAGACAGGAAGCTGACAGGAAGGTGACAGCAATGCAAATAACCACACATTACAACAGTGGTATGCAGAAGAGCATCTCTGAACACACAACACGTTAAACCTCTTAAGTGAATAGTCTACAGTAGCAGACTACTTAATAAGTCTAGAAAATAGGTCAAATAAATACCTAATAAATTGCTCACTGAGTGTATACAGGTAGATAGATGGGTGTAGATGGATCCTTTTTATCGCCTTTGGTGTAAATTGCCTGTGAAGTTTTATAGAGTGTGTGAACGCATCTGTTCTGACTTGCCTTATGACTTTTTCATTAAACTGATTTAAGTTTGCTTCAGAATGACTTACTGTAAGCACTTTCCATCTGCGGTGAGCACATAGACGGGCGTTTCAGAAACGTTCACTCTGGGACAAGGGGGTGTTAAAACAGAGGTGGGATATTCTGCAGCAATGCCCGTGCTGAGTTTTGACTTGACATCTGTTGAACCAGGCCACAGAGATAAAATAATGAGCCTGTAACCTCTGTTTCCAGTGGGGAACCAGTAGAAGTAACGGCAGACAAACACGCTATTCACTATATTTATGGTAGTAATGAGATACTGGAAAACGGATATTGGAAAACATGTACAGTATACGTGATAATCTTAATAAACGTCATCGTTCGACAATGACTCGTCTACTTAGACTACTACTCGTCTTGTTAATGTGCATATTTGGACCATGATAAAAAACAGCTGCAGAAGTGCCAATATGGAAATCCAAGAACATTATGCACCTCTGACTGCAAAACCCCAAAATTGGGTCCCCAAAACATGGAGTAATTATAGCTGAGGGATTTTCACAGTCGCTAACGGACAGACGGAAAATGGCTACTGGCGAGCCAAGGGGCCGGAATGTCAATGTCCAGGGTCTCCAATTATTCCGTCTGTGGTGACAGCGAACTCTGTTAAACCAGGACTCTGTAAGGGAAATTTAGTGTACATGGCAACAATAAGAAAGATTGTTGGTGGAATATCTAAGAAGCACTTAGTCCTGCAGTGGAAATATGTACAAATACAACTGGATGCCACTGTAGCCCGATAATTGCCAATACAGAACAGCAGGTTCAGACTGAATTTGATGGCAGGTCTTCAGTGAGGCAGCCAGGAGTTAATCTGGGGTGGGGGGGGTAGCAGAAAAGTCAGCTGAGTTTAAAAGTGCGCTTCGAGGTTCAGTTTAAGAGTTTAAACTTCAACAGGCGTATCTTTCACTCAGCCACTCCAAGCAGAACTGGGTGCTGAGGAAGATTCTGGAATTTATGAAAATATGAAAATTTCCCTTGTCAGTGTCGGCTAAATAGGTTTGAATAAAATATGCCGTCTGTGTTCATTTAGACCCTACTTTATAGTTTAACTTTTTTCTTTTTTTCTTTTTACTTTATATTTCTCTGCACCTTCTCGCTCTCACACCACTGCCCCGTATTCTCTCCACGTACTGTTCAGAATCATAATTGAGTTTCTGCAGCACATAATCAACTGCCATCCCAGAAGCATTAGCAATATTGAAGTCCAATGAGTCTTTACTCAAACACATCCCTGCAAAAAAAAAAGGGCACAAATTTAGCCCTATGCAGAATGCCACTTCACTTAGTCCTCTACGCTTCCCAGTACTAATAATCTGATCGCTCGATATGTAGTTGGGGGCGAAAAAAAGTCATTAAACATCTTCAGACCTTATACCGGCACTTCATATTGCTGGGAGATTAAAGACCAGCAGGCTGGCAGAAGTGGACAAATTCAATCCGAAACTACATGTGCTCAAGACCCCGCAAGATATTTTTGCGGCTTCTCAAAGCAGGATATGGTTTACAGTCATGATAATATTAGACCTGGTGGCTCATTAAGCAAGATTGTATAATTTTTTAAACATGTCCAGAATCAATCAATCAACGGTCATCCTTAACTCTGATTTGCAGGGTGCTCAAAATGCAGTCCAGTGATAGCTAAAAGTAAAAATTTTGTGGAGTAAAGTTTTAAATGTTGCATTTGTCTGTTCAAAGTAAAGAACAAACATTAATTACATCCAGATTAAAAGCCAGCTCATATTTTTTTCTTCTTTTCATTTTGGTGGTTGGGAAAACCTTCAGCTCACGTCCTGTGAAATTTAATGAGGACAATACTAAAATGTACCAATGTTATAGGGCTGTAATGAAAATTAACATCCTGTGAGATGCCGGGTGGCGTGTCTGTTCCAGGACATGGACGGGCCTCTCTCGTGCCGGATCCAGACCATGCCAGTACAGAGAGTGGCCAGCGCCGCTACAGTTGGCGCTAGCATTAGCGTAGCACGAGGACGGTACACTATCAGCCAGCTGGAAGGGCAGCGCCTCATCGCGCACCAACAAACCCTGCCCCCTGCTGGTGGCATAGGCAGCTGCAAGTCCACCTGTTAAACTGCACATTGAGGGTTTGATTTACTCAGACCTTTCACATTACATTACAATACATTACAGGCATTTGGCAGATGTTCTTGTCCAGAGCGAAGTACAACAAAGTGCATACCCATAACCAGGGACAAGTGCACTGAAAGACCCTAGAGGGAAGTACAGTTCCAAGTGCTAGAAGTGACCACATATATAAGAACTTGATAGATTAGAGTACGCTGTAGAGTACGCTGTTGAGAACAAACAAAGAAAAGCAGCAATAAAACAGTCTTGGCGAATATAAACTTAGCAATAATAAAACAAGTATACATAAGTGCACTGACTACAGTGAAAAGATTACAGCTTAGCTTGTGCAAAACCTTTTAGCACTCGTAAAAAAAGAAATAACATGACCAATGATTGTTGCAAAATTAATAAGGCGAGCGGCCATTGCTTGTGTGCTAAAAGGTTTCACACGTGCTAACGACAATGAACCATGCTAACTCTGTCCTGTTCTGTAGTTTGTTCTAATGGCACTTTTTTGTATGTCGCATTGGCTAAAAGCGTCTGCTAAATAAAATGTAATGTACTGTAATGCTGACAGTCTTGGTAAAGCCCAGAGCATCTTCCATGAACTTGTGTCTGGGCAAACTGCAGTGTGATAAGAAACAACACGCTGCGACATATGCTTCAATGTTTGCTTGACAAGTATCGATTATCTTACCCCACTGGCAAATCATGAAATTACTAAAACTCTCTCAGATCATTGGAAATCTTTTAATCTTATCTAGCAATGAGTATGAGATAAGAAATAAGACAAAAATCCTTTAAGATCTTGACTTTTCTCAGAAGGACTTGTTCAGATTCATACTGGTGATTAGCAACATTAAATCTAACATTTGGTGGACAATTTTGCATCTGCATTTACCCACAATCCTACAGTTCTGGACACTTCAAAACAAAAAGAAAAACATAGAAGTCTGGTGGCAAAAATATAGGTTCACTCAAAGGGGGAGAGATGGTTAACCTTTCCAAAGAGCAGTGAAATGCCTGTGAATCTGCATGTACTCCCAATAAACAATAAACGTATCAGTGAAATCATGCTCATGTGGTTTACATGCCCTTTTTTATTTGTTTTGTTATGTCTGAGCATACAGATCCTTTGAATGCACAAATGTAGTGCTCCAAGGAAAAAATTTCTTGACGAAAAAAACAAACATTTTCAGAGCCCCCATTCAGCACAGGCCCTGCATTGATCTCAGGCTTTTTCATATATGAGCGACCCCCCTCATATTTTTCATTAGTTCGCCTTTATAACACACTGCAGCTTCGATTTCTGATGTACATTAAAGAAAACCAGTGCTATTTTCAGCACGGCCTCAGCTCTCGTCTTTCTTCAAATCTGGTGTTCGATCATATCTCCCTCTCTCCTTTAAAAGCGGTAGAAAAAGCAGCGCTAGAGAACTGACAGTGTTTTATTTTCCCACAGCATAGGTGAAGTGATGCTCCGTGCAGATAGCGGGAACCTCTCGATAACACAATGTTCCCCCGTGAATAAACATATCTGAAGGTCTTTAAGGCCATAGAATGCATCCATATTGCGCTTGTCTTCGTATAGACATTTTTTTCACCCACTTCTGAAGGCTCGGCTTGCGTGCTTGAAAAAAGCCTTGGTACTAATACGTATGGAGGTAGCTGTTGTATTGAGTGGTGTTATCTGGGTTGTACGCTCTCAGGTAGTGGGTTAAACTGTTGACTATCACCAACTCCACACCCACATACCGTGCACACTTTCATCCCTCCACTCGACACAACAGACAAACCTTATATTTGTATGTGCCTTTGAAACAGCGAAGATGACTGAATCACAGTTTACAGGCTTTACCCTACCCCTACCCAACCCCCCCACAACCCAGGTTTTTGATCCAGGAAAACTAAAAATAAATCTAATACAGGAAACTGCTCTGGATCAGAAGTCTGATTCTGTTTCTTTGAACTGAAAAAGTGATATAGTATTTAACTGCACCACTCAACTAGTGCGCCTTCCGACAACACTGGCGGATATGCTAATATGTGAAGAATTACTGCACTCCCGGGGTTATTGCACCCCCTGCCACCCTTTCCCCCCCGACCTGCTTGACTGGAGCTATAGAGAACCGGATCAGACCAGACACATGGACCCAAGAACCAACGGTAAAGAATGATGGATCTCTGCAGTGCACAGTAACGAAACAATAATGTCAGAGAAAGACTATTGCACCCTTATTTTTTTCGGCAGTAATGTCAGACAGAAAAAAAATCTCTTCTCTGAGGTTAAAAGTGGGAGTGTAGCGTCGACTTAAAGAAGGAAGTAAAGACAATGAAAAAAAGTATCTTAGACAAGGTAGAGGCATCTTGCCTCTGGCACAGACAACCACATGCGGACATGTCAACAACATACTTCATGTATAAACGTGCCATGGACGTGTGTGTCTCTGGGGCTGACAAATGTAATAAAATGAAATCATTTCTGTGGCCCAAGGGTAAGCACATATTTTGGGATTTTATCTGATTATTGAAACATTATCCAGTGAATTCTGATAGTTTAGACAAGCTCAAAATAAAACATATTTGCCACGTAAACATTTTAATTCAATTTCTGTCTCCGGGGCTGACAAATACAACAAAAGATAAACTTTCGGTGGCCCAATTTTTCGGGTGAGGGTAAACACATATTTCTGGAAATTATCACTGATTATTGAAACACTATCCAGTGAATTCTGAAAGTTCACACAAGCTCAGGCTCTGCTCAGAAGTGTTTTCCTTCCAGCTGCTTCTATGCTTCACTCTGTAGAACGCCAGCTGAGCCCGGCGATCACAGTATCAGAGGGGTACACTTCACACAGCCGGTGTTGGCAGGCTTTTCAAGGAGATACTCTTCCACAATGAGTCCGGTGCCCGCTGGGTCGCTAATGACAATTATGCGCCGCCTCGTGGGGCTTCTGGTCGGTCGCTGTGGTCAGCATCCTTTCCTGGGCTTCAGGGCGAGTCATACAGTACACTAGAGACCCATGCCCTAGCAGGAATAGCCAAAGCTAGGTTTTGAAACAGCTCCCAGCTCGACATGTTTCAGCTGGGTGACTAGTTCAGACCAGCTCCCAGCTCCATATGGTTCAGCTGATTGACCAGTTCAGACCAGCTCCCAGCTCGACATGGTTCAGCTGGTTGATTACTTCAGACCAGCTCCCAGCTCAACATGGTTTAGCAGGTTAACTAGTTCAGACCAGCTCCCAGCTCAACATGGTTTAGCTGGTTGATCAGTTCAGACCAGCTCCCAGCTCGACATGGTTTAGCTGGTTGACCAGTTCAGGCCAGCTCCCAGGCATAGCTGGATTTTATAGCTGGGTGAAAACAACTGCACTCCAAAAAACTCCAAAAATTAGCATTCTAGTCTTGTAATAAATCTTTGGGTCTAAGGATCACTGCTGTATTGCATATTCATTTCATTTCATAACTAATTTCACTTTTGAAGATGGGAAGACTATACTGTCCTACGCTGAGGAAGGCATGGTTTGGTGAAACGCTTAAGTGCTAATAAAAAATGAAAGACATGATTGAGTGTGCTGTCCTTCTCATTGGATTATGCTCCTATGTACACCATTCAGACACTGCAACAAAATGTCTTTCATCACAGTTGTTTTAGTCTTGTATTAAGACTAAAGATATTTATTTTTCTTTCAAGTTGAAAACATTAGGTTCATATTAGCTGGAGACCGTTGGCTTAAGAAAAGTAACATTGTCAAACTGTCTTGCCTCATTGGCAATATTGTTGGCTAAGGAAAATAAATCTTAATATGAGACTAAAATGCTTGTTGAGATTTAAGTTATTCACAAATAAATAAATCTTATCTCAACTAATGCTGAACTGTCCTTTGTTTTCATTGGTTCACCTGTACTAAATCTAAGACTACATCCCTGTACTCATTCGCTCCTGAAAGCAGTGCATTCCCAGGGTGCCTCAAGTCCTTAATGACCAGGGCATTGGCTCTTCATCGCCTGAACCTTTTTGCATGCACTCAAGTCGCTCTAGATAAGCAAGAGCGAGAGACACGCGGTTATTACTCAAGGGAATGGACTCTGCCCAGATAATATAGTGATCCTCCGGCATGTTATATGACCCATACACAACAGAAGTATTACCCCTAAGTGGAAAAGAACACAAGCGGTGATAGAGCCTAATATTTATAGGGGACAAAAATGGCAACCTGCCCTCTAACAGGAGCGCCGTAAATAACCCCTCGCATTAACAGAGCGTATCAGTCAGTGCTGTAGGATCACTCACTAGTTGCAGTCCGACTAGTACCGTGGAGCATTTTCGGCTCATAGAAACCCAATCAGGATTACGATCCAGTGCGGCTGCCTGTGTTGTATTTATTTTTAGTTTTGTTGGATCTGGTGTGTTATCCGGCTCCTTCACATGATTGATGAGGATAAGTCTGCTGCTTCCCCAGAACCTGGGCATGGCCTGTTTTCTCTAGTGTGCTCGGACAAAATTGGCGAACAAAGGAGGAGGCTTTGATCTATCCCTCTCTTCTGTGGCCTTATCTCAAGAGAGAGAGAGAGAGAGAGAGAGAGAGAGAAAGAGACAGGGGGAGAGAGACAGAGGTAGAGAAAGGAGTGGGATATGAGTGGCAGAGAGATTGAAAGCATAGAGACAGGGGATGATATGTTCCAGTGTTTCAGGTAAGATGGCTGCTTTTACTTCTCATTCATTCAGGAAAGGGGTCAGGTCCTGTATGACCCAGGGTGCCATGGGGGGGGGGGGGGTGTCAAGTTTCACCATTCATTTAATCGTGATCCTTGCACTAGAGTTGTTTTGTTATCAGTTATGTAGCAGGCATGCTAACTGAAAAACATCAAGCTGCACAGTCCCAGGGTTCCCAACTATCACATTCTGGGTGTGAGACTGAGACACACACTTTCAGGTTCCGTCTCACGCTGTCACACCCCGCAAATTAAACTCACACCACGTAAAGCAGTCATCTCTACAGCACCTCCCCTACCCGCCATTCACAGTCTCAACGGCATGGACCCTGTCAACAATCTGAATCACAGCCCCCAACCACCCCCCGGCCCCCAGCTCCGGCCAACAATCTCGGTCGAAACCCGGTCCACCATCTCAAGCATTCCCCACTACCCGCAAACTGAATAATTCTCACACAAGCTGGCTCATAAAACTCTGCAACTCTGCATTCCAGCACAATTTCATATCTATTTGCAGCCTTTTAACCTCCCCCCCCCCGAACATCAATGTGATGGGCTTGCCTTGAAAAAATTCAAATTTCCTTACCTCTTTGTGTTCCAGGTATCTTCAAACGGGGATCAAAGCCTCGCAGTTGACAAAGCGTGCTGCTGTTATTGTTCTTTATTTAACCTTTTACGCTTTGAGTTTTCTTACATAAGAGAAGAAAAACACCCGATGTGTTCTTCTTTAATCGCGACCTTGTCTGGGGGCGACCGCAATCCAGAGCAGGTGAGGAAGACGTCAAATAAACACGGCAATGATGCGAATACGGAAGAAAACAAAGCCATGCAGACACATCACACGGGGGAACGCAACGAGCTGGTCAAATCTGTTGCTTTTTTAAAGTTCATACGCCTTTTGTCTTTTGAAAAGGGATCTGTTTATACCAAAGCAGTGTCACAGACATGCTTCGTAAAACCTTACTCAGTAATTGAGGCCAGTCTTATGCTGATAAATACTCAAATCTTCTGAGGCTGTTTATGTTTTGCAGTGCAGAGCTGAGCAGATGACCAAAGTCATCTATAAAGGGATATGCATTCAGATGGGTTTATTATTTTTCTTAATGTCTCTCGTCTGCTATAAGTTCAATATGTCCCTTATGGAAATGAGATATTGCAATATAGTATAAACATGTATTTATAGTTTCATATAATTATGAATATATTTTGCTGACATGTATTTTTTTATATGTCATACATAATACCATATATTACACATCATACATCATTTCTGAAAGCTGAAATAAGTCTTACGTATATTGTCCTACACTAAATCTTAGTCTTTTATTTATACTTAATCTTGTTTATATTACTTTTTTGCTAAATGAGACACACAAAAAAAACTGCCAAGATGGGGTGAGAAGAATTCACTTGTCAAGTAAACAGTAACTTAACAAAGGAATATGTTCCACTTGAGAGAAATGAAATATTATCTTAGGTCTCATTACAACACTTTTTTTGTTGCATTGTATACGTAATATAATTAAGTGTTGCAATATTGTAATGACATGTTTACTTCAGTATACTGCCGTTACCAGTTCTATTGCCAGCTGGGTTTGCTGTAGAAAAGTCATACGTGTTGAACAGAAACTGTGTGCAGGCGTGGTTCACAGCTGACATCTTTTCAGATTCCCCGCCATCAGCGCTGTAGCTCTCCAGAAACAGCTCTGTCACAGGGATAATGTGGAATTAAACTCAGTGATACCTGGCCCAAAATCCATCTCCGTAAATCCATTTCTGTGTGAAAGGAATAGTCCCCACTTCACTACTAATTTGGGTTTGACATTATGTACACGACTGGGCCAACGGGAAGCACCTTTGCTGTAATCCGTTACCCGAAACCGAACAGCTCTTTCAACTGTGTTTCTCTATTGTTCTTTCTTGTTTCCTTTTTTAAATCCTGTATTTTCTTTCATGAAATCCATTTACTGACAGAAGGAGAGGCGGAGAGAAAAGCAGGCTTTTGCCATTACTCTGATTAGGCCACGTTCTGCATTTAAATTGAGATTTATCGAATTTAGCCCGCATTTGCTCTGCGCGCTGTTGACTTAATTTAGAGTGTTTTAATGCTTCATTTCGTCTTGGGCCCAGAGTTTTCAGCGGTAATCTCTCCTCACCTCTCCATCTCCGCAGTCAGCGTGATTATCCGGCACTTTCTGATGTGTGGTTCACCCAGTCACAGAGGCCCCTACAGACCCTGGACTTCTTCTGCACTTCTATCCTTCTCTGATAGAAGCACCTCTTTTCCACTTTTGCCTTTCCACACAAATATCAATCAAAAGTATATTAGTCTTATATTGATACTTCTTATTTCTGACAAATGTATTGCTGATTAGGTAAGGCAGTTTGACTCAAGATTAGCCCATGGGGTAAGAACATAAACAAACGGTAACTTCAAACAAGCTAACATTTTGACTTGAGAAGAAAAAAAAATAAGATCTTAAGCCTCATTACAAGACTAAAAAACAGACGGCCATTTTGTTGCAGTGTCTGCATGCCTCACAGCACATATTTTTCATGTTTATTATTGGCAGTTTTGCCACACCACGCCATTCTCAGCTTAGGACAATGTAGATTTCCTGTCTTCAAAAGTGAAATTAGGTATGAAATGAAATTAACATGCAGTATGGCAGACTGAATTACTGGGCAGAGCCAGACACTGAAACATCTGCTGCAGTTGCATAACATTCTGTGATAGCTGCGATGATCAACTCCGGTTGGTTGCTAGGTTGCTCAGTCCAGAATTATGTACTGTGGAATGTATTCTATATATCAACTTGAGTGAAACAAAATACAAATCGGCAATTGTTATTCACCACAAATATACATATACATAAATATCTGACAGCCTATGCTGAAGAGCTATGGAACGATTTGGGGAAGGTGCTAACACTTAGATGAGACACAGGAATAATATATTGCAACTTGCGGAACACGATTCCTTTTATAAAAAGAAAAAGCAGACCGAGTACACTTCCGCGGCAGTGTAAATTAATCCAGATTCAAAGCAGATGCTGACCCATCTCTTTGACCCTATCAGTGACGGTACATGGATGGAAATTAGATTCTCATTGTCCCGTTCGTTTCCATCCGAGGCCCTTCTGAGAGTCACAGTACGACAATGAGAGCCAAAACAAGACTAATTAAGCTCACGGAAAAAGGCGCGTATCGGTGAAGCGACCTGGTCCTTGAATTAATATCCTGCCGCATCAACTTCCTGTTTTCGCTCAGCGGGCAGTTCTGCCGTCCCGTTGCCACGGCTTCCTCAGCCGTGTCTGTGAGGGTCAAAGGTCGCGTGTAGCTGCTCCTCCACTAATCACATCGGTCCTCCTTCCCCCAGTTTTTACGCTCAGATGCTTTAAGATCGGCCTCCAGATTATTGCCAAGCATTTGCAAACACTGGATGAAATCATTGTTATTAGATCTTACCCTATTAGATTTTAATACTAAATATTGGTCTGTACAGGCTGCCATAATTGTTTTGTGCATCCTTCTAATGTAATTGGGATACCTCTTGACTTTGTTCTCTCATCACTGACGTACATTATTTGTAACGTAACATTATAATACGTCCCAATTCGGTGATCTTTGCACCTTCTTCTTTGTGTGCTTTCATTTTCTGGAGGGAGTTTGTAAATAGCAGTATAGTGTGGAATTGAACTTTTCACAAAATGATCATTGTTCACATTCATTATAAGTTATAAAAAACAAGTTTACACAATGCATATCTTTGATTCCAATTATTTTTGAGCTACTTGTTAGGTCTGTGGCACTGTCCCCCAGAAAGCCTCAGGTTACCATTAGATACGACCAGGAACATAGACTATCGGCAGAATTCTCACAATTTTTAAAAAAGAAAATGAAAATAATTAATCCCTTTGCATAATTATTTAAGACAGAGATAGTATCTCACTTTCAGCGGTGTGAAGAATAAGTTAATAATAACCCAGGCTTTTGACACCTCCCCTTCTTGCAACTGCACCTCACAGTGCAAGCCAGAGCTTTGCGGCTTAACTGTGTGCGTGGTCTGATAAAACCACACAGTACTACAGGAGACAGCCGTTAGTGTTCAGTGGAGAGACACACGTGACTGTGACCTGGAGGAGTGTGGCTTATGATTGGGAGAAGCCCATGCAACCTTGACCCACAGATACATCACCGCGTCCCTCTGGACTGCATATTATTTATCGCTTCATTCGGACTTTATATATGTCACCAGCTAGTTTAGTTCAGCTCTAACCTGCTCATCCCATTCCACTATTTGCTTATTTACTCATTAAATTTCTGTCACATATGATCTAGCCCTGGTAGGCCAGCGGAGGATGGGCTCCCCCTCTATAGCCGGGTTCCTCCCGTTGGGGAGTTTGGTCTCTCCACCGTTTGAGTGTTTTTGTGTTTCTTTGTTTGCCACCAGGGAGTTTTTTCCCTGCACTGCTGGCCTTTTTTGGCGGTTCAGGTCTGAGATTCCTTCTATTACTCTGAAAAGCATCTTTGTAACAGTGCTCGGTAAAAAACGCTATACACATAAAATTGATTTGGTTTATTGACAATTCATATAAACTGCAGGATATTTGCTAAAGCCGTGCCACAGGGCCATTCTGACTGTGGCCATTTTGGCCAGAAATAAACATGTAAACAAGCACAACTGACATCATTCTTCATTTACAATGCTTCTGTGTATTACACATATAGTATACCCACTACTGCAACCATTAATAGTTTAAAGACAAAACTGTTTTTTATCAAGAAATTCACCTATAGGCCCTAACCTGCACAGACAAGTGAATATATTCAACAGCTGGAACACCCAGAGGCCCAAGAAGCTTTCGTTCGAAACAATTACAGTATTTTCACTAGATGTGTGAATTAGTGCATAGTCTACACATGATCATTGACTATAAGCAAAAAGTTGAATGCATACGTATTAAACATGTTTAATGCTAGAGTGTCATAAATCCATAAGATTAATGAATAAAATAAAATGAGAAAACAGAAAATGAATTAGCGTTGAACCATTATGACCTGGAAACATGCAGATGGAAAATACTTATCTTAAACAGTATCTTCAATGCCAAGTCATTAGATATGAACTGATACATCCTGATGTACAGTATTCATTCTAGGAGATACTGGTCGGTTTGCTCGAGCAGATGATAATATTAAGATACATAAATGTAGGATCAACGCTTTTGAAGCCGCTTAACCCTATCTTTTACAATTACAGTATATCAGTATTTGCTTCATTAGAAAAAGAGTAGGCATGGTTACGACTCAGATTTTCAGTAACTTGGAAACCTTACAACCTACGAAACACATATCTAGCCTACAGTACTTTCTCATTACATTTCACATGAACAATGGGTGGTTGAATTAATATCCTTAATTATGATTGCTATCTTATTTGATTCCACGCATATTCAGACACGCAGAACTATACATTTGGTGCAAGCAATTAATTATCGAGCAGTATTGACCGTGAGTCGGGAAAATAAATGAGAAATGGACAGGGCATGATGGCCATTTGTGGCTATAGTGTTCCCCAACCAAACAGGTTGTCATTTTCCTTTGCTGTCGCTTGCACCTTTCCTTGCTGACGAAAACACCTGACCAAGCTTTCACTTAAACATGAGGCTAGGACTCAATTAAGCCTTTGGATGGAGTGCAAGTTAATTTGCTTTTCAATACATACAGTCCAGACAAATTAAATAAAATGCGTGTGTGTGTGCGTGTGTGTGTGTGTGTGTGTGTGTGTGTGCGTGTAATCTCCCGCAAGCCAGCTAAAGTTCTAGAAGACTGATTTGTTATTCTATACAGACATCTCAACTTTTAGTTTGGTCATTTTTGAAAGGAGGCAATTTCAAGGTTGCCTCAAAAAATAAAAATTGGTAACAGTGCGACCTTTTCTTCCACACCATTAACTAACAGGACAAATCTCTTCTGTGACTAAATTAGGCATTTAAAATGGACTCATTCATTATACTTTAATTGATCCATACACTGTGTTTCATCAAATCATTGTTTTATCGAACCTGAGAAAATTCCTAAACTGAAGAATTATAATAATTAAGCAATCCACTCTCAATGCTAAAGTTGATTATGCTGTACTGGCTTTTATACAATTATATGATTGCTCATGAATAAAATAGTAAAAGTAATAATAAATTATTGCTAAATCATTAAATTATTAAATAAGAAAAAGTCAGTGAATATACACTCAGTGAGCACTTTATTAGGCATGTATTAGACTTATTTATTAGACTTATTAAGTCTTTTGCTGTTGTAGTCTATACACTTAGTGGTCTGATGCGTTGTGTTCAGAGATGCTCTTCTGCATACCACTGTTGTCCTGTGCGGTTATTTGTGTTTCTGTCACCTTAGCTTCGACCAGTCTGGCCCTTGTCCTCTGACGTCTCATTAACAATGCATTTCTGCCCACAGAACTGCTGCTCACTGGATGTTTTTAGTTTTTTTGCCATATACTCTGCAAACTCTAGAGACTGCTGTGCGTGAAAATCCCAGAAGATCAACAGTTTCTGAGATACTGAGTGTATCTCTGAGTGTATTTTGCACCTTGATTAATGATGACAAGCCATGAATTATTATTACTCAACGGTAAAGCTTCAAACAGAACTGGTGCAGAGCAGGGTTAGCATTTCTACAGTAGGTATTCCAATTTAAAAAGTAAATTGTAAACTTTTGCTCAATTCCATGTTGTGCCACTCAGACCAAATACAAAAATAAAGCAAGTGGAGAAAGTAGAAAACCGGAGCTCTATTCTGCTCCACTAACCTGAAGGGTGACACAGTTGGAGTTCCCCTATTTTAGTTAGCCAACCCAGTTGTTCCAGCGACGACATCAATATGATGAATGAACGGAGTGATAGGGACATTATTCGCTCATTCTCAGCAGGCTTCTGGAGAGGAGAGCCACATTGTGTACTGGTTTCGTGAATAGGCCACAGTATTATGCTTTTCGCATTATTATGCATTACATCTACGCATAGATAACACCGCCTTGCACAATTTAAAGTTCATTCTTGTGTCACAACATAAATCAGGAAGTCATAGATTGCTGAATGTCATGAAAACTGTTTTTTGTTTTTTTTCCCTTTGTGTTTGCTCTTATCTCTTGCCCTTGAAAACCATACAGGTCAAGTTCATAATGGAAGCAACAAACCCTTTTTAGGGACAAAACTCTCATTTGTCATTAGTTTGCATTGAGGTTTTTTTTTCTGGTGCCACTACCATGACATGTATGGCATGATATTCTCATTGACTCAAAATAATCTTCTCCAGTCAAATTTCTTGAGCTTATTTATTTATTTACTTATTTTTTATTAATTCAGGCATTCACTCATTCACTGAACTGCCAACCAAAATATTAAGGGTTAAATACGGAGTTGAAATAACAGTAAACACGTCATTGTCCCCAGTCATATCAAACACACCTGTGGATAGTGACCTGTGGTGTTGCACAATATTCAGATAATTCAGTTTAACTATCAAGATGCTAACTCTTCTGGTGCAAATTACTCTTTTCTGAGCTTGGTAACACAACCTTTAGGGTTGCCAATGAAATATGAAATACTAATAACTATTTTAAAGGACTCTTCAGACATGGCATACTACCCCGACCCATGTGCATTTGCTGCTACAATGCGACAGTAATTCAATAGCATCCATTCTCCTCACATATTTTGTCGACGTGTTGACTTTTCCTTTCACAATACGATACACCCCACACAGATAGAACTCTGTGGCTCAATTCCTCATCATTGATAATTTTGTTTAGGATTGCTTATTGAACAGTTAGATCCGACACTGCGATTTGATTGGCTGAGAGACATTCAATGGAGTGACTTATAACATAAGACTGCGAACATGTTGGTAAAACTGTTACATAATTTCAATAATAAATAAGTTGTGACTTACTGTGAGATATTGTCACTGCTGTGCGGCCTTTGCAGGTACGAGGCCAAAAGCAGTGACAAAAATACAAAAAACGGACAGACTTTGAGTATCTTCCTGTGTGAAATGTTATCCACTGTACCTCGAGTCCATGAGTGATGAATGAATGTTCACTTATGAAAAGAAATGAAGGCAATTACAGGGCAGTGAATGGGAAATGCTCTCTAAACGATGTGGCTCAAATGTCTCCTTTGTTGAATAAGAGGGCACCACTATAACACAAATGTAATCTTTTAATGGAATTATGATCACTCATCCGGTTTATGATGGCATACTTAAATAAATAATTCTAAGAACAAACTTTTTTCCAAATAAAGCAAGTTTATTGTGAACGTGAAAATGAGATAACGGCAGACTTGTTACTGTATCTCAACTGCTGGATGGATTCACAGCTAATTGCTTGCCTACCCAGCAAAATCTTCAATCTTATTCCAACTCTAGAAAAGTTTGCATGAGTCCAAAATAGATTTCAGCGTCCTCATACGGTGTAAGACTGTGAGAACTGGGTGATCTGTTTTGGCACAACCACATACATTCCACATTTAGGCCAGCATTTCTATTGCCTGCATAGGGGAAGGAACTTGCCAGGTAATTAATTAATCCGGCAATTAGTGCGGAACCGTAATATCAATGTACATGTAAATGTGGACCAATTAACACATTTTCTGAAGGCACTACACCATTCACATTTTCCAGTGCTTTACATCGAGATACTGATTACGATCTAAAAACAATGTGGGAAACATGCCATTCTGCCTGTTACTTTTCACAAGTGCTTTGGCTAATTAACGGGAGATCAGACTTCATATTGTCCGTCACAAGGAATTACTTTCCAAAGTATCTGCTCCATCTCCCTAGGAAAAGACATCACAATGCAGATAATTAAAAAACACAATGTGCCAAATTCAGAAGCAAGCTTCCTCCAAGATAAACACAACAAATAACGGCATTTAACATTACACTTGTTGGTTATTAGGGATGAGGCTAGCATAGCAATATTAACAATACGTTACTATTTTTTTTTATCCAGTCATAGAAGTCCTCTCATTTGGGAGGGAAAGTGCAATGTTTCGCTCCATTTATTTATGACCTTATTGAACTATTTGTTTATTGATGTATTCATTTAAACTTTGCAGAGGCATGTATTGGTGAAATGTGCTGATGATTAAAAATGATCAGAGTGATATAACAGCTGCCTCTGGAAGTCCCTCAGGAAGCTTTTGAAGTTCTTTCTTCTTCTCCTTCTTTCGTATATCGTCAGATGGCCAACTCAGTGTCATGCAGCCACGCCCTCGTCTCCGGTCCTTATGAGAAGTTCTTTCTTCCCCCCCTTTATTTTTGTTGGTCGTCATTTTTGGTTGTTTTTCTTACTCATCTTTCTTTTGTTTTCTTAGGGAGAAATCCCGCAGGGGGATTTCTTTTGGGTGTGATTGCAGTGGGGCTGGGCAGGAGGTGAGCGGGAGTGGAGCCCCAGGCTGGGCAGGAGGTGAGCGGGAGTGGAGCCCCGGGCTGGGCAGGAGGTGAGCGGGAGTGGAGCCCCGGGCTGGGCAGGAGGTGAGCGGGAGTGGAGCCCCAGGCTGGGCAGGAGGTGAGCGGGAGTGGAGCCCCAGGCTGGGCTGAAGGTGAGCGGGAGTGGAGCCCCAGGCAGGGCAGGAGGTGAGCAGGAGTGGAGCCCCAGGCTGGGCAGGAGGTGAGCGGGAGTGGAGCCCCAGGCTGGGCAGGAGGTGAGCGGGAGTGGAGCCCCAGGCTGGGCAGGAGGTGAGTGGGAGTGGAGCCCCAGGCTGGGCAGAAGGTGAGCGGGAGTGGAGCCCCGGGCTGGGCAGGAGGTGAGCGGGAGTGGAGCCCCGGGCTGGGCAGGAGGTGAGCGGGAGTGGAGCCCCAGTGGTGTGAGGGACGCGCACCATCAAACGCAAGCGCCAGTGTGTCCCGTTCTGTCCAGTCCACAGTGGGGTAATTGGTGCTGTGCCTTTCCTTTCCATAGTGCAGCTCTGTTCCCCTGACCGGAGGATACTCCAGGAAACCCACAGCGTTCGGCCGCGGTGGTTCCAGACGGCAGGAATGAGGAGCAGTCCCTGTCTGGGTTTGTTTTTGTTTTGTGTTTTCTTTTGGGACGCGGAGGCGGTCTGGCACCTGCAGCATGCGCCGAGTCGTGTCCCACCCTCGTGTGTGTGTGTGTGTGTGTGTGTGTGTGTGTGTGTGGACCCCCCTCTCCCCGGTGCGTTGCTCCCACTGTTGAGTGTTGGGCTGGCCGGTGCTGTGTGGGCAGGCTCAGGAGAGGGTGTGAGAGTGAGCACAGAGTGGAGTGAGTGTGGGGCACAGGGTGTGTGGCGGTGGGTTGAGGTGCAGTGTGTAATAGTGTGGTGGTGGGTTGAGGTACAGTGTGTGGTAGTGGGTCGAGGTGCAAACAGAACTCAGATCAAACTAGGTGTTGCAGGTCAAATATGAATTACGATTCGCTTATTTCTCGTCTCGAATGTTTTCCGAAATGTGTTTTAGTGGACTGAGAGAGAGAAAAAAGCGAGCTTACTCTCACTGAGCACTTTATTACATATGTATTTTTACTTATTGGTCTTCTGCTGCTGTAGTCTATCCACTTAGAGGTTTGATGCATCGTGTGTTCAGATATGCTCTTCTGCATACCACTGTTGTAATGTGTGGGTATTTGTGTTACTGTCACCTTTCACTGAGTGTAGTGTAGGATGGGCATGCCTGTATAGCCGGGTTCCTCCTGATATTTCTTCCCATCGGGGAGGTTTTGGGAGCAGAGTGCTGTTTTTTTTTTTCTTCCCTTCTGTTACTCTATGAAGTGTCTTTTTGACAGTGTTCTGTGAAAAGTGTTATACAAATACAATTGAATTAGGTTATCAACTGTCTGCCATATTATGTTTTGCCAACACGAATGAACCGCAGCCTACCCAAGCAGGTATCAGTCGTCCCTTGTTCTTTTTAGTCTTTAAAATCCACTCCAACAGAACATCTACCATACATCAAAGCGATTTCTATTTCTGATCAAAAGCAAATTCTGTACTACACACAGCAATGCTATATGCAGTGTTCATTCAGCAACAGGGGGTCAAATCCATGATTCTGTGATTACTGTATGTTTGAGATTAACTGGCTGCTACACTATTTTTAGACATTTCACTTCAGTGAATTCATGATTGAACTATATTGTCATGAAAGCTCTTTTGGGATGGGACTCCAAGAAGTTCAGTAGTGAGTTAGCACTGCGTGCCAATGGAAGCTAACTCCTTCAAGCAAACCTACATTTTGTAAAACATTGCAACTGTGGCCAATGTTGAATGGACAACACCAAAAGGTTATCCAGCAATACTAGCCTGTTTAATTTGTCTTAGCTCTATCTGTGATTGATGATCCTAGTCGAGAGTTCTAAGAATGGTGTGCATCACCAGAGTTTGCCAAGTATATAATTAACTGACCTGAAATAGATGAAATTAACGGGGAGAACAGCACTGGGGGGTGATTTGGCAAACTATCGTAATTAAAATTTTAAAAGTCTCCGAAGTTTGGATGCCTTTGAGGCTGTTATCTAAATTATGTGATAACAAAAGCTAGCCAAGTTTTTTTTATTCTTTTTCCAAATGTGCAATGATGTTGCGGTTGATAAATCATTTTATGTGTCACTGACTTTCAGCGTAAATATTCAGACAGCTATGCAAAGTACATAGATAAACATTTGCTAATTAGGGTGTGACATATTACGATTTTCTCTAACCAGTGATAAACTGAATTGTCCTTGTGTCTAAAGTATTTAATTTATTATTTTATGCCTAAAGCTAGAGTTGAGCCACTCGAGACTGGACTTGTTTCAGTTTTGGATGCGTTCTTGTTTGGTCTCGACCTGGACTTTGGCAACAAGAATGCGTCTAAAATATCAGATTGTCATCAACAGTCCAAAAAAATCTTTGTTATAAGATTGTATAAATATAAGCTATATTACTCTGCTGCTATTGACATGTGATACAAGGGTCTGCCCATGAACTTTGGGTGAATTTGATGTGTACATGCCAGTTTTTGAACTTGAGTTTGGGATGCACTTGATCACATGACCATTAACTTCCGCGCTTCATTTCCACAGCAACTAGTCCATTAGTCTGCAATTTGAGACACGGCCTCGGACTCGATTAGTTGTGGACTCGTGAATCAGTCTCGCTTTAGGTGGTCTTGAATACAACGTTGCCTCAAGCCCATTTACGGCAGCAGACCACTTGTTCATTTCTAGACAGGCCACTCTGGTGGGAGACATTGAGATTTGCAGATAGACCTCTTTAAATTCCTAATTGTGGAAAGAATCCCAAAGGAGAGAAATTTACAGAGCAATACATGAGGAGCTATAACTGAGGCCACAGAAAAGCAGCAAAGCACTAATCCACAATTATTACTGTGCAGAGAAGAAATAGCAGAACTCAGTTTTAAGAGAGAAACATTCATTCAAACTCCAATTGCTTCCAGTGGCTATTCACTCTGATCCATTAATGTTTGGGTTCTGTTTGGTTTGATGCTGGCTCACGTCTTATTACGATTTATAGATACTGATTAAAACATTTTCATTTCAACTCAGAATTCAATTCAGTATTTTTAGTACAGCTTGTTTTATAGAGACACAGTCACGGAGGCGCATAACAAGAAAATTGGTGGGAAAAAGCAGGAAAACCAGACAAGACAAAACATACCACATCAAAAACACATAAAATAAAAATGAAATAGCACAAGGTAGATTAGACAGTTACTGAAACATTGCTTTTGCAGATACACTGCCCGTACAGAATCCATCCATAATCTAACCTGCTTATCCTTGGTCAGGGTCAAAGGGGGGTGCTGGAGGCCATCCCATGCATTGGGGAATAGGCCGGACTATACCCTGGACAGATCGCCAATCCATCACAGGGCCCTCACACTGTTCACTCACACACTCATCAGGGGCAATTGAGACTCTGCAGTTAGCCTAACCTGCATGTCTTTAGACTGTGGGTGGAAACTGAAGTACCTGGAGGAAAAACATATGGACACAGGGAGAACATGCAAACTCTACACAGAAAGGCCCAGGCTGGGATTTGAACCCAGGACCATCTTGCTGTGAGTGCGACCCACTGCACCACCGATACAGAATCTGGCAACAGAGCTGGAACCCACCTCCTGCTGGCCAGCCGAGGGCCAGTAAGCTGGGAAGCATTACATAGCTAAAAAAACAAGGAAACCTGCCATTCCGTAGAAGAAGCCAATCTAGTTAAAGGGTTATTCGCTACACAGTTCACGCTACACATTTCACGCTACACATGTATGACAGAGGGTTCCATAAAGAACTTAAAAGGGTTCCCCTATGGAATCAAGCTGAAGAACCCTTTCGGAACCCACTCAGAGTGTAGCAAGGTGAATGATGAATGGATGCCTCTCATTCACCCATTGAGACACACACACACACACACACAAACACACACACTCGCAACAACCACGATAGACTGCCATGCAAGGCACAGACCAGCTCGTCAGGAGCTATGGCGCGTTAAGGGGTCTTGCTCAGGGACACCTCGACACACTCAGGGTGGGGGATTGAACAGGCAACCCTCCGAAAGGCAGACGACAGCTAGCGTGGGATCAACAGCCCTAATATTCAAAGTGGCTGGGAGGACTGGAGGCCAGGTTATTAAACAAGAAGGTAAAAAAACATTCATCAGATATGGCATGGCATTTATTTGTTTGCTTTTTGGTTAATGTGATGAATCACAGGCTATAGATGCAAGACAGGCGAACACTGACTGCTGCCCTAGGGGCTCCGCACTACGGCTCCATGGCAACCTTCCCTTCACTGTGCCGTACAGAACAATCATTAAGTACATTCATTATGCCAGATGTCAATAAATGTCTTCCTTAAATAAGCTTGGATTTACGATGGGAGAGACATAAATGCATATACGCTCAGTGACCACTTTATTAGGTGCACCTGTAGACTACTCCAGATTGTTAATGCAAAGATCTAATCAGGAGGCAGCAACTCAATGCATGAAGTCAAGCAGACATGGTCAAGATATATATCAGGATATCATAGAAATGGCAAAAACAGGGGAAAGTCACGGATATATATATATATTCTATGATATCCCTGTTTCTAGGGCTTTCTGTAATTCTGGCCATTTTGGATGGCAACTGTCAACCTACATTAATTTGTTGCAATCAGATGTTCGACAGCCCCTGTCAACAGTATTGATATGGTGTGCTCCTTCTCCCATTAAAGTAGGGGTGCACAACTCCAGTCCTGGTCTATGTGCTGGTTTTTGTTCCAACCAATTACCTTTGTTTTAGTTTTCTGGCAGCTCTATATAAACTACACTGGTTCACTCCAGCACTTGAGCACAGTAAAATCGTTAGGATACTCTTACAGTCTGTGGCTGTAGCTGGTGCTTATACAAATGTTACACTGTAAAAAACAAAATGGTTCTTCCAATTAAAAAGACTACAAAAACATTTCTGAGTCTGCTCAACTTTCAAGGTTTTATGGGTTACAAATTCTGGTAACAAGCCTTTTCATATGTTGCCACAGGAACCAAAAGTAAAGTTTATGTTTAAGCATTAGCTCATGTTGCGCTGTTCAGCTAAAAAGTCCAGTAAAATATTAGACGTTTTGTAAACTACTTTTTATTACTCAAATGCAGAATTACAGTTTATGTCACTAAGAATTTTACACTACACCAATGTAAGGGAGGTGTTAAAAAAAGGCATAACAAAATGTCATTTTTTCCATCCATCCATCCCTCCATTTTCTGTAACACTTACTTACTAATGGTCAGGGTTGCTGGAGGCCGGAGTCTATACCTGCATGCATCAGGCAGGGGCGGCCAAGATTCCAGCTTGGTACCTTCTTGCAGTGAGGTGACAGCAACATGGCAAAATGCAATATACTGTATGCTGCTATATATGGTGGGGGGGCAGCTATACATAAAATGTGTTGTAATTCCTGCATGGTGATGCCAATAAAATATGGGAATGTGTACCTTAACCACATGTGAATTGTTTGATTGCAGATCTAAAATAGTGGAGTACAGAACCAGATCAAGAAATCTGGATTTGTCCCAAGGCATATGGATCTCACGGTGAAGAAACTGTGCATAGCTGTCTTTTGAGCATATTGCCATTACCAAACGCTGTCTTGGAGCATTTCCCTCTGGTTAGATGAGTAGACCTCAGAAATTAAAGGGTAAGAAACAGCCCTGGCTCTGTTTCATTCCTGATTTCAGATAAGAATAATTATAACTGTGCACTACTCCATTCAATTTATTAATTACAGCAGTTAGTCATATTTGTCGGCTTACAGACATTGTGACATGAATGGCACAAAGTTTGCTTTTATTCATTCATTCATTTTTGTTACAAATCAGTGCTAATTCAATAAAATTCCATTAGCACACAATCGTAATTTGCTGATACATGTCATACGGCAGTGCTGCCCCACCCTGTTCCAATACTGTCCCGTATGTTTTCACTCCAGCCCTAACAAAGCACACCGTATTCAACAGCTAGAGCAGGGCTGCCCAACCCTGTTCCTGGAGATCTACAGATTTTCATTCCAAACCTAACAAAGCACACCTCATTCAACAGCTAAAGATCATGTTGAGCTGCTAATTAGTAGAATCAGAGGTGCCAAAGTAGGGGTGAAGTGAAAACCTACAGGATGGTAGATCTCTAGGAACAGGACTGGCAGCCCTGTCATATGGTTTATACAGTGTACAAGAGAACATATTGGGAGCCAATCCCCCCTGGAGCAATGTGGGGTTAAGGGCCTTGTGGAAGGACCCAAAAGCTACACCGGTCTTAATGTGGCTACACCAAGGTAACAGTGCCAGCTAAATAGCCGTAATGTAATGGAAGTGGACTACATTCAGATGTGTCCGTCACGTTCTGCTCGGATGAATTTTGAATTCTGAACGGTTTCAGAGCCGCAACGGCATGAATCAATGCACACATATGCTGCCCATAGCACACTGACATTTGTTTTCATCACAGTCACAGTGTGTAGATGCCTCCCCAGTATATTAAATTTAATAAATCGATATATATCTTTATTACCATCCCTACAGTTATTGCATTGCCATTACACAGTACTATAAAATACTGGGGCAGCCGATATTAGGGCCCCGTCTACTCCCCACACAAATCATCACGGAGGAATATGGCTAATTATTTTCAAAGCATTATTAAATGTGATGTCTGTGGTTAGAGGATGGCCAAACCTTAGCCCCCACGGTGTCGGCAGCGTCGCTGGCCCCTTCCCGGCTGGAGCGGGGCTGGAGAGCGAGTCATCTCGCGGGAGGAAAATTACATTTTTCACAGTTGGCGGAGCGCTTCTTCACCTCGCCGCGCGAGCGCTGGTGTGACGTGCCGGCTCAGCTTATTGGCCATTAGAATCCAGAGCCCGAGAATTAGCCAGTGCCGCGCGTCGAAACTTTCTTGTTGTTAGGCAGGTAGAGGAGTAATAGGATTGTGGGGGTGGGGGGGGGGGCTGGTATTGGGGAGAGAGGGGGGGGGGGGGGGTTCAACTTTGAGCTAGGGGGATTTGGCAGCTTGATGAATGGAGAGGTGAAATCAAACCTATCACATTTACACGGCGCAGGGGGACAGAGGGGGCGCTTTCGGGCCCCGCGACGCAGCCTTTCCGAGCACTCCATCAAAAACGGGAGCGGTAAATTGTCTCCGCGCTAGGGCCCGGTCGCCCGCTGGATTTAATTACTTGTGTGTTTAAAGGCGCTCTCCAGAAAGCCCGGCGCTAGCAGCCCCTCTCTCGCACGGCTCGCGGCGAGCGCCGGCGTGGTTAGCGCACTTTATTTGAAGCGCGCACCATGCCATCCATCATCCTGGCACCGCGTCCCTGTTCTCTGCCCTCCGGAGCCGGCTGTTAACATCATCACAGTTCCCCTCCGATAGCTCCTCCGTCTCCAATAAATGTTGCTGATCCTCGCGTAGCTTCCCATTAGCCCCGGCCGCCGCTAACCCCGCCGATGACGGTGCGGCGGAGATTCGAAAGTCAAATCCCGCTTTTGACTGCTTAATTGACGGCTGCCTTTATCTAAATCTGCTAAATCTCCAGCGGCGTCGGGGCGAGAGCGAGGGACGTTGCGCTGTCAGTCATCCCGTTTGTGACGGTTTAATAGAATCCTTTCAAACGCGCAACAAAATAACCTTTCATTCGCCCATCGCGAGCGGCTTTTTCGAAGGCGCGACGCGTGACTTTTCTTTTTCCACCCCTGCCTTGTTGGTTGGCTGCTGCAATTAAAGGTACTTTATTTACAAAAAAGGCTAAATATTCCAAGGGCAGTTGCCATAGGATGAACACGAAAATAAGCGTAACGGCGCAAAAGGCGTGAAGGATTATAGAGGGGTACATGAATATACATAAACAGTTTAAGTACGCAAGCCACTTTGAGGCTGCAAAAATAATTTCTCATCCCTGACGGTGAATGAACCGACGTGATCCCGCATGAATAACGTATTACTCGGTTACGGGTGATGGAAGTAACTTTTTTCAGCGGAGGATTTTGATATTCTTCGAGCTGCCTGCTCTAAATTGTAAATTTGAATGCAGTCATCGCCGCGGGAGACGGTTTCGCCGCTGACGACGGCGGTTCAGCCAGCAGGCCAGTTCCGCCGGGTTCGACGAGGCACATCTTTCTCTCCCGGCGAGAACTCTGCACACTTGCGGGAAGTGCGCGGGGGGGGTTTTGGAAGTTGTTGGAGAGGATTAACCGTTAACGAGGGGGCACCGACTCGCTGGCGGCAGCCCGCCGAATGCTAACAAGCCCAGAGCTCCGGCACAGAACAATGGCAGCCTTGTGCATGGTCTGGCTTCCCGCGCGTAGCTTAGCGTTCTGCCAATTAGGCCGCGGCGGCTGTAAGAGCGCCTTATCCGATTAGCAACCCGGGCAAGTCCGGCGGACCCTGGCTTGCAGTGCCCCCGAGGTGGGAAGAGAGCCCTCGGTCTTCGCTGGAAGGTTGTGCGGTCGGCGGAATGTCTGTCAGATGTCTGCGAAGAGGAAGGCAGTCTCATGATTACAACTGCCAGAACCGGACAATTTCAAGCCAGAACTGACGTTCACCGATATCTTTTTTTTTCCATAATCTTTAAGCACAACACAACAAACATCTATCATCGTCATGTTGTTTGTATTGTTCTTCTGCAATGGACTATGTTTAAGAGGCTTTTACGATGTGATGGTTTAATGATCATTGTGTAGTCTTGAACTCAACTGAAATGTGAATATTAAAAGTTTATATCAGTTAATATCTGAATATTGATTAAATTAATTATCCCTCTGATAATTTGAACCATTCACATGGACTCATGGACTCACATGTATCCACTACATCAATGAGTAACAACACAACAGTAACTACTACTTCTACTACTTATTATGAATAATAATAATAATAATAATAATAATAATAATAATAATAATAATAATTTCCATGTTAATATGAAAAAGCCAGAGTGCATAATTATTCTTTTGTTTGGAGCTTTTCCAAAGATATAACAGTAAATATAATTTTCATATCCTTCATAATCTGTGTTTAATAAAAGTGCAATTTCAAAATAATTATTTCTGAGTCATTTCACACTCATTAGCCATTTCCCACCGGTAGCTAATCTGTTTGTGAACCACTGTTAAACAGAACATAATAAATAGATGAGCATGCCTTGATGAACTCTAAAAGCAGGTATTTAAAACACAGCATGACCAAACATTTATTACTAGCTCAACTGCTGTATTCAGTATCAGAACCCTAAATATACTCATTCCAATTCTACTCCCATGCCCTGAGCCTTTTAGATAACATTTTTAGGTTTTACATTCATTATCATGTAAAGCCACTAAGACAAATCAAAAATCAAATTGGATTGCTGCTTCTACTACTCGTGCTAAGCAGAATTTGACAGGAAAAACCAAAAGACTTCATTATGCTATCTTCTTACATGGGATGACTATTTGATAGGATGTTCCACTAAATTTTCTAAATTTAGCAAGTAGCTGTAGTAGCCAGAATATGCACTTGAAATGTGCGCTTTGACATCCATTTCCATATCCGGGAAAATTACATTTTGAAGACGGTACCCAGTGAAATATCTTCTCGTACTTCGGTTTGGAGGGCTGTGCAGTAGGAATATGGTAAAAATGCAATGAGGGAAATGACAGGAAGCGCCGCAGCAAAGGAAGTGATTGTTCTGGCATGCTGTTACACTCCTGCCCCTTCTGTACGGTGCGGCTGAGAGCTGCACACTCATGATCTGGCTCAGCTAGCATAGCACAGCGAGAATAAGCTGCTTTCAGTTCATTAATCCACTTTACTTTGCTGGCATTTAGCAGACACTCTTGTTAGGCCCGAGTGACAATGAAAACAAGCTCGGGGCTCAGAGATCAAAGCGCCTCGATTCCCTCGAGGGGGGGGGAGTACAGTCCCAAAAGAGACGGCAAGCGCAAGGAGTGTGGACCGGGTTGACAACCTGTTAACTAGTCTATTGAACATTAAACTAAGATGCATAAAGAAGAAAAAACTGCATTATAAATGAACAACAGCAAAGCTCTGGCTAGGGCTAGGTAAAAGTGCTAGTGTGGGGCTGGCTGAAAGAACCCAGCCATGGTCTAATTAGCCTTCAATCTGGTTCGGATGACCAGTCTTTGATGTTATGACTGCCCTGGGAATCTCAGTCATCCAGATATGTAGCCAGAAAAGACAGTAGACTTGACTGGAAAGTGTACGGTCAAAGACATGGAGGGTCAAAGACATCAAGGGGCAAGACAGTCTGAGGTTGCAGAACAAGGGGTCTGGCTGGTGTTTAAAGTCTGATAAGCATCTGAAGGTGTTGTTGGGGCCAACAAAATAACTTTTTCAAACGGGGAAAAGCCTCAGGCGCGAATCTAACGGTCTCTTTCTAACCTACGGCCACCCCGTGCTGTTCGTTCCAAAAGAGACCCCCCCTAATTCATTTGAGAACATTCCCTTTGTTTCTGACCCCCTGATCACGGTTCTATTCTTTGGGCCCGATAGTTCTGAAATTATATCGTGTGAACACTTGCAAGGACCCAATATTTTATCTAAGATCGCACATACCTTGTACGGTTTTAATCAGCTTTGGAGCCAGAAGATGTCCGGCCTCTCTTCCAACTCCACCCACGCGTGAGTCGACGACGCCTTCCCCTGGTCAGGCCAGAGACGGATTTCCCTGGTCCCGCCAGAGACCCCCTTCCCCCGGGACAACGGTACCTGGACAGCGTTCATTCCCTGGAGCATCCCAGACTCTCCGGACAAGAGACTTTCCGGCCAATGACGGTTGGACAGTCGGATATTAACCCTCAACCCACAGCCCATCTGGGCATTAGGAGCATTTCGGGAAGTTGTTGACCAGGTGATCTGTATTCTAGATGAGTGGCAGAGGTCTGAAGGCAGAGGCTGGGAGGCCTGTCTGGAGAGGAGAACTGTGATTATTTAATATTTTACATGCATACTCTTCACATGTTGGCTGTTCTCAGGTGGTTTTTGAACAAGTCACCAGGATCACATGAGGTGAAGACATAGGGATTTAGGGCAGGGTTGCCCAACCATGTTCCAAGATCTCCCATCCTGTCAGTTTTCACTCCAACCCTAACAAAGCACAACTCATTCATCAGATCTTGTTGAGCTGCTAATGAGGACACTGAAAAAAGTATCCCTGCTCACTTTTACTTTTGTTTCACTCTTTATTTAATGTGTTACATTTCATGTTTACCACGTTTTTGCTCCGCCCATTTTCCCCAGAGTTATGTGCGGTAGATCAAGAGTGAGAAGGAAACATTTAATATCAGTGTTTAATTAGGCCTATGTACACTTATTAACAGTTTAAGTGTTAGTGTATTACATAGTGTGTAACAATATCCACCGTGTTGGGAGATAGCTGAATGTGAATTAGCACCATGGAGGAGATTGCATATGTGGATATCACTATCCGTGCAAATCATTTCTCTCGCTCTTAAAACTGCAAATGAGTTAAAGAAAGCAGTTCATCCTGGATGGTAACCAGAAATGGGCAAATGTGAGCCTGCATCAGATGGTGTAAAACAGCTTATATTGAGTTTTTTAATGGTTTTTGTGATTTAAAAAGTTATTTTGGCTTTAAATAGTTTAGAGTATGGCTTACTACGTACAGTATAGTAAGTATTCATTTTAAACAGGCAATCATTTTGTAAACTTTACTTATTGACTGAATGCTAATGTTAAGGTTTAAGCTAATTAAGCTTAATTCATATTTAGGCGATTCAATTTACGCAAATAAAATGCTTGTGAAAATATTAAATCATTTGAGCACATAATTTTTTTCAGAGTAGAATCAGGTGTACCAAATTAGGGTTGAAATGAAGATGACAGTACATCTCTAGGAAAGGGTTGGATAGGCCTGACCTATTGCCTCTCAAGGTTTTCAATTCTAGCTCATTAATTGTCAGTCCTGCTCAAGATGTCTTTCAGGCAGACCTGTAGGTCAGGTGACCAACTTAAAACCCATCTGGTTAGCAAAATAAAACAATACAACAATACTTTTCACACAAGATGATGCCATCATGACAAAACTTCTGTATTAACATGCAATAGAGCCTTTGTTCATATGAATACTATTACAAATACTAACAATGCATTTGTTTTGCTCATAACATGATTTTACATAACATCCATATGCATATTCATTCTGACATTATACCTCCTTAAGCCATCCTCTCCACTATGTTTATTACCTATGGTGTTTACTTAGATGCACAGGTTAAATATTCTCAAGTTTTAATGCAGATAATTACAGCTACATGGTTCTTTTTTTTCCTGAAGGCAATTTTGAGCTTGTAAGACTTCAAAAAAAAATCTGTTTACAGGTCGTAGACATTGTTGTTTTTCTTCCTTAATGACTCCTCTGCAAATTATGAACATTAACATAATCATAGGGCATACTGAGAGGTTCATAAATAACATCTCATTGATCCACTTACATAATATATTTGAGAAAATAACCTTAGAACTGAATCTAACTGCTGTATTTAAATCACATTTGCTATGTGTTCGGGGCGCCGCAAATTAATTCTTTCTTAAAATCTCAGGGACAATTTTCTTCAGTTATTCAGTTATCTAGGTCACTGCATCATTTGGCTTCCGAGCTCATGGTGCATATCATTACTGGATCCGTGAGACATGTATATGTGTCGCTGTGATGGCACATCAAAAGCCTCTACAGTCAAGGGAGAAGGTTTCTGCTAATATATTCTGCGGTATTGATTTTACCAATAGCAAAGCGCGATATTGATATCCCCGGTGGTGCATGACTTACGGGTCAGCCCGCATGTTGGGGGAGATGTAAGCAGGGCTGTTTGACTGGGAATATTCGGCACTTTCTGATACTGAACACAGATATCGGAGGCTCGCCGCAGCCTAGCTCGCCTGCGAGACTGATCGCCCTGGAGGTTGGCATGGCGCAATCAAGGCCGAATAACTACACTGAGAGAAAGAAGAAGAAGAAGAAGTAGGAAAGTAGAAGACGAAGAAAACGAAGAACAACAACAAACCAGCTGACATGTCTGGCGGTCCATAGCACAGCACAGAATATTGTGCTATGTGAATAATTTTGCTTGCTTTTATAAATCTCGGTTGGCAATACGATATTCTGAATATATTGATGCCCCTGACCCCTGTGCTACCTATACAGGTGTTCGGTTATATATTTATATTTTGACCATAGACCTTGTTAAGCTATGAAATTAGAAAAGCTTTCTGCTTTATGATACACTGCATACAATGGCGCCTTCCTTTTCATAGTGTGCCCATAGGCTAATGCTTTGGAGGTACTTTGCTTTCAAAACATGACTGCAGCTGTAGCTTGCACTAAGGAAGAGAACTGAAAAGAACAACATCCCCTCTTGGTTTCTTTTCTCAGCTGTTCTGATCCATTCTAAATTTCATGCGTCTGAGGGCCTGCGGTCATAACACCGCTCAGAACACACTCCTAGGAATCGCAGGTTAAAAAATGTTTTTAAAGTACAATAAAATACTCCTCTGAGTAGTAGGTGGGAAGTAGCTTTTCATGCCTACTTTCTTTGGGGATTAAAATGGATTCCTAAAAGTACATCTCAGTTTCTTCTCTGCAACGTTCCACAAACTAATCTGGCCCCGATAGAAAATAGCAATACTGAAGTTGATACTGAAGTTCATTAAAAATTATCACAGGTGATTGTATTCTCTGCACATATAGCCAAATGTATGAATTTACCTGTGTGTCATACAGTTATTTTGAATACTTGTAACTTCCAGAATAACATATAGATCAAGATATTTGCTAACATATAGAGAACAGGACAAGCAAATTGAGGAGAGGAAGAGAGTCTTTTTGCTCCCAGGGCTGTGGAGCATGCAGTAAGGTGAAGTGAGCTATCTGTCAAACAGATATCTTAACTGTGCTTTGTCTTTGTCTGTGCTCTCATTTTTTAACCAACCTTCCTGGTGCAAGCTCACTTCCTACTGAATGCAGCCATCTTCATGCAACTCTAAACCAAAAAAAATATTGTTTTCTGTTCATTTAGGCACATTCTGAAGATTTCAAGCAGAGTTAGCAGCTTAGCATCTAGTTTCTAATCAATGTGATACATCACTCCTGCTGTTTACTAGCAAAACTGACAGCAGCAAGACTAATAACAACATGTTTGGGGATGCAGACACTTTAGATGCAAATGTGTTTGAGCCAGCTATATCTGAACCTGGCATTCATAGCATTATGTCAGGTAAAACTACGAAATCCAACTTGTTGTTTACTTCATGAAGACCAATGCAAAAATGCCTACTGATCCATATAGGAAGTGAGGGGCTTTGTCAGCCATTTTATTTGGGTTCTTTCATCTCCTACAAAGACATTGTGAGAGAGCCTGGTTTCTCTTTTTTCAGTCCGTTCCTCCAATTGCTGTAGCGCTGCTACACGCTACAAGAGCGGGCTGCCAGACTTTCCAACTCTGGGGATGAAGACACTGGCCTTTTATCTCCTGGAAACAGACACGTCCGATCACTTCCTGGGGGCTTTTACGGACGGACATGTGGGCGTGGGTTTGAGGAGGAAGGTCCTGGGGGGGGGGGGGGGGGGGGGGTTTTATTTCCGCCTCTCCATTCCATGAGCTTCTCTGAAAATACCCCCCATTCCACAGCAGCTCACGGCTTGACGGGGTCTCACTGCGAGTCCGAATACAGTTGGCAATGTCTTCTACAGCTAATAGGATGGAAAGGGATGGTTTGCAATCAGCTGTTGGCCTCAGTCAGTATCGTCTGCAGAAGGAAGAAAATACAAACAGTAGTTCAAAATATTACACCTTCACAGTAGTCAATGAACCTTCAAGAAGTGGAAAACATTTTTTTTATTCTTTACCTTCCTATCTCTCCCCAGGGTGTAAAAAGTTCATAACACACTCCCCTTCATTTTAGAACTGACAGAAAGAAAACCGTCCATCGAACAAATTACTCTGCTGCGCTCGTACTTTATTCCATCAGAGTGGGTGTGTTTGTGTTGTAATGATGAACGATGGCGTTTCGCTCTGTCAAATCCCTGTCAGTGGGATGATTTTATTTATTCAAAGTGACGTCCTCGCTGAAAAGATGTACATTTCCGCATGTTATGCAGCTGACAGTGTTTATGAAAGCACGCTATTCCATCTATTGCCAGCACGACCTGATAAAATATACCCAACAACTGGCATCATGCTCTGTGCTATAAAACACCTCAGGTTTTGTTCAACTCCAGCCCCTTATGAATATAATCGATATTTACCTATCAGAAGGTCATGCCCAATAAGTTCACAGATTTCCAACAGTCAACATATCAAAACTGCATCACGACCTTACCTGAACTCTAATGCTTTACCAAGGACTGCTATTGTATTTTGTGGAGTATGTCTATTCTCTTTGATGCAGACATTGTTTTGACACAGCTGGCTATCAAATATTAATAAACGAACAAGACAACCTTGTTGGCAATGCTGGGAGATCTTGTTCCAGGTTTGACGGTACATGGCAGACAGGTGTTAGTTTGTTGAACTTCTTGGGTAAGGCAGTGTACTCCACTAGTGTTCACTGCTCAGCCAATAGCAGGTAGCGTAAATGTGTTAAAGGATCCAAATGATTTTTGATTGGTGGCCATTTTAAAAGAGTCCCAATGAAACAGCAACACTGCATCATATGAAATACTGGGTAGGAAAACGTGCCACTGAGCTCGAAGGAACATTCTGCTAAATATAAATATTTTAACCATTGATTCCAATACAGTGAGATCAAGATAAATAGAGTGTTTGACCTTCACCTTTATTTACATTTCAAATTTCTGCCATTTGCCTTTTTAGAATGACTGAGAAACTCTGGAGGAAAAAAAAACAAACAAAAAAAAAACAGAGCATTTCCTTTGTAAGATGAAGAAAAAAAACATTCATAAATCTACCGACTGGTTTGGCAGCATTGCCTGTTCTCCAACAACTTTCAAAAATAATGGATTGAGAGTCGTGTACTTATGGTTAATTGTATTAAGCATTCCATTAAGTTCTGCTCTGGGGTGTGCAAATCATATTGCTGCTGTCGTGTGTGGTTTAGAGTATCTTTTAAATAATTTAGTTTTGACATTTCTTGCTGCAAAGTATGAAATGATGCATGGCATGGTCCTCTTTTAGAGAAAATTTCCTGATGTAATGTAATAAATACTCACACACGACTTAAAGTTTGTTTGTGAGTTTGTTCAGAGACTGCACAACCTTGGAAAATAAACAGTAAGTTATAGGAGATGTTAGGTGCATTCAAAATAAGGAGAACCTCCAGGAGGTTACCAATTGGTCAGATGGCATATTCAGTACTCAGAATGCCTTAGGTGAGACATGTTTAGACGGTCTTTGACCATACAATCTGTATGCCTCAGCAGAAATCGAGATTGATCACACCAGGCTACATTTTTTCCCAGTCCTTGAACTGTCCAGTTTTGGTGAGCCTGTACCCACTGCAGCCTCAGCTTTCTGTTCTTGGTCGACAGAAGTGGAACCCGACGTGGTCTTCTTCCATGTTGTAGCCCTCAAGGTTTGACATGTTCTGCATTCTAAGATGCTTTCCTGCTCACCACAGTTGTACAGAGTGGTTCTCTGAGTTATTGTAGCCTTTCTGTCAGCTCGGACCTCTCTCATCAAGGGGATTTTGTCCGTAGAACTGGCGCTCACTGGATGTTTTTTTTATTTTTGCACCTGCGACTTGTTGAAAAACCTAACCGTACAAATAATTATGCTTCTGGGAGAAATAAGACACAACGTTACCATTCTATAGTCAAGCTTATTGTGATGTTACATCTTGCATCTAATTCAAACCATACTAGGAAGTCAGTAGCTTGCCAGGCCATGTCCTAGAAGTACAGGATTAGGCTTGATAGAGTGTGAACATTGCTGGGCTGAATGCTGTGTTCTCATCGTTATGGTATGCTATATTACGCTATGCTATGTTACGCTATGTTACGCTACACTACTTTACGTTATGTTAAGTTATGTTCAAACTGCAAATGTACTTTCAGTACTGTCAGAGTCTGATAGTCTGGCCTGTATATAGTCCATTGGTATTTCTTCTTAATAATAGCATGTAACAAATCAAAACATTACCACAGCCTAATATCTGAATCACAGTGACTGCATTCAATGAGGATCCAGAGTGTCATGCCTTGATGCAAATAACAATTCTATAAATGATCAGGTTCATTTACAAATCTAACAGACACAGCTGTGTCTGTGAATTAGATAGTTAATGATACCCCTATGAGCAGAGATGTTTGTTGCAGACTCAAATTATCCAGCTTTGATCCTTGACAATTGTGAATGTTCTGTTCATAAATGCAATACAATGCAAATATGAACTCTTATTATTTGCAACCGTTCATCATATTGTAAGCCACTGATGCATATATTATCAATAAAATACAACTTCATGTATTGCTTTATGATATGTATTATATGTACACATACTGCATACGTGTGGCTATTAAAGCAAAGGTTAGGACTCTAGGTTCTACAATTTCTAAATGGTTCATCCGATATGGATGGAAATGACCTGAAATTAAAGCTTACAGTCTGTACTCCAACCTCATTGTCACCCTTTGTCATTGTATCCTTTCCAACTGAAAGAGCTAGACTACTGATAAAAAAAACGAGCCACTATCCAATGAATTATGGTGCCCACTGTATGTGCTGAGGTGTGAGCAAATTCATGATGAAGGTAGAGTGACAAGAAGAGCCCTTTTTGGTTCATATTTAGCATGATCTGTGGGTGTTCACCTCCAGTTTCCACCCTTTTATTACTCCCGGGTCACATTGATCACATTGGATCAGGGACGTTCATTTGTAGGGTGGAAGTAGCATGGCTACTCGATGGTTTTTCCCTTTTACACGTTCTTCACAGAACATAAGCCAAGGCCGTGGAGTTTCATGTTTAAAACAAAAAATCATTTCCAGTATCACTTTTATTTTAGTGAAAATTTTAAAGGGGTCAATTTCACCCGACTGCCACACGAGGGTTAACCCAGAAGCCAAACTGCGCTGATAAACACACTGCCCCTTGTTGGCGAAGATCCGCACTCACCGCAGCAGCTGAATGAAATAACAAGGAGAGGGATTTACGCCCGCCTGTTGCTTAAATGATGAAGGGAGGCGATCGGAGTGGTAAGAGCCTGCTGGTGCTGAACGCTCTGGTTAGGGTAGCTCATGGAGGTGCTCGTGGGCTTGAGAGCACAGTTTTAAACATTGATCTTTAAATCATGTCTCCCAAGATGTGGATCTGGATCCACTGGTGGGCTGTGGGAGCAGTTGGGTCAGAACGCGTTGGTAAGAAATATTTTGTGCTGCATAAATTATACATTCACACTATCAGACTGAACAGCAACAGGGATTATTAAACCTTATTTTTGTTTTGAATCACATACGTATATTGAACACTATTCGAATGTACTGTATATTTATCTTTTACTTGTGCAACATAGCATTAGCTCATATATAACAGACACACATATTTACTGATTATTTGATGATTTGGCACCCCTTTTGACTTACTATCGATTTATCCTGGTACACCGTAAACTAATCAGTGCAAAATCAATTATGTTAGAGTAGCGACTACTAATGGACTACACATGGCCCCTATTGAATTTATAAAATCCACTGTTGGTTTAACACTGAAGGTCCACATGCCACAAGGTCAACTTCTATCCAATACCCATTTATTTACCATCAGTTACATAGAGTATTAAGTGAATGTTATAACTGTGATATACTAATGTAGTGTACAAGTGCCATTGCTCCCTCACAGTACTGTAGAATCTGCATTGTACAGCAGAACTTGAATTGTAACATTTGTATGTAGTGTATATATTTGTTGCATATTGACCTTTTCTCTTGTAGGTATCGGTTGATATTGTGGGGCACAGTTCCTCTATAACAAGGTAAAGACATATTTGAACCATTGAATCCATGCTGGATGATTTGTGTTGGCAGAGTGCTTTCTGGACATTTGGACCCTACTGTAGTTCTTTTTGCTCCACAGGGACCCCCATAGATAATGCAAGGCACTTGTACTTGTGTTCAGAGCTAGAGATGACCCTGAGCAAAGCAGTCATGGCCAAGGTAACCATGTAGGTAAAGAAATACAGTATCTGTCCATCATGATCGTAGAGACAGCAGATAGATTTTTATAGGTTTTACTTTCGTGTCAGCCTTTATGGGTCTTTTTGTTTTTACTGAGCTTTTAGAATGAAAGAGCGCCCATTGGAGTGATAGGGCAAGATTACTCGGCAGTGAGAGGGAGGCATAGAGAGAGAGAGAGAGAGAGAGAGAGAGAGAGAGAGAGAGAGAGAGAGAGAGAGAGAGAGAGAGAGAGAGAGAGAGAGAGAGAGAGATAGTGTGTGTGTGTGTGTGAGTGAGAGAGAGAGAGAGAGAGAGATGGTGTGTGAGTGAGAGAGAGAGTGTGAGTGAGAGAGAGAGTGAGAGTGAGAGAGTGTGATCTCTGTGTACCATAATGGAATAAAAATAATGTATTGTATGATCGGTGTTCATTGTTAATTTTGAATAGTTACTGAACATTTTCTTATATTGTTACAGTACAATGTAAACTAAATGTCTCTTGGTTTGAGTGTGTGTGTGTGTGTGTGTGTGTGTGTGTGTGTGTGTGTGTGTGTGTGAATTTGTATACGTATATGGGGAACATTTGTTACTGTTTTTCCACAGTTTCCTGTGGGGGGTTTGTTGTTATTTTCACTTGTCATGCAAATAAAGCACATTTGAATCTTGAGAGAGTAGAGTTGAGTTGATTATACATTATATTTTCTTAGAATGTAGTTTCTCAGGATTTTGTTTCCTTCCAATGCACGTTATATTTGTTTTATTAAAAACAACATTTTTTGAAGTTGGAACAATATTTTGGCAACTTCAGGTTACTATGTTTGTAACATTTTGACAAGCTGAAATTATTACATGCAGTCTTTTAATTTTCTTCAGTGACATTAATGTGATAGCAGCGGATGGATCAGCATCATTACGCGCACCCTAACAAAGGTTAAAATGAAAAGAAACACTTTCTAGAAACTCCTGTGATCAGTAAACCACAAACAAGCCCCCTGTTCCTAAACCTCTTTCAATTACAGCTTCCAGCAAAATGGAGGGAGTTTATTTTAATGGTTGGACCAGGAGAAACAGAAAAGCAGCACATTTTCAGCCTGGTCCCTGGAGTTTAAAAATGGTAATGTTGTAATTATGTGGTATTTGCTTTTAGAATCCCCTAAATAAAAGCATTGCACTCATTAGAGTAATGACTCCCTGAGAATAATTAGTTGGCGATTCTTGACAGAATAACATGAGAGTTTTACGGCTTGTTATCACTTAAAATACCATATATTTTGTGTGTGTGTATGTGTAAAAATGTGGATTCAGAAGTTCAAATATGAATGTGTAGCAGACACACACTAGCCTGTGCAGTCATATTCATATCGAAATATATAATTATTGTTTTCAAATAAACAGAAAGACAATTATACAATAAAATATGAAAATTGCAAGGAAATTGATTTTTGGAAATGTTATTAGGGAAGAGCTTCTCGCCATCCTCAATGACTGCTCAAGCACATGTGTTTATCAGATTGAGGAAATTAAGGTGAGCCGCACTGAAATTAATGCAAACAAGGAACGCTGTAATATGCCTCATTGAAATGGATGTATCACAGAAGAGACAACAATATACCAGGGTGAATGTGGTTGTAAGAGCAGACGCATCAGGTTCTTGCCTTTGTGTAGAAATGTGAGGCATAGGCTGATCCCAAATGCACCTTCCATTACAATAACAAAGCATATTGAAATATTATATTATTATATGTGTACTCTATTTTTGGAAAATATAGTGATGACTATATTTTGCATTACTTTACTTGTAAGCAAACAGTAACTGAAATCCAGCTAATATTTTCTACTTGAGAGAGAAAAAAATCTTAAATGTATAACTTAAATATTTTAGACATTTTTGGAGTGCAGGTCTTCGGTGTATGTCTTGCACCCGAGCCTCAGTCTGGATCCTGACCACACCGAACAACCAGAAGCCCCGCAAGACAGAATATTATTCAATATTGAAACTGGAAATACTTTTCGTATTTACCCATATTGTATTGTGAATTGTAGGAATATGTTTTCTGAGGCTGGGCTGTATAATTATTTCTATGTATTTCCCTTTCTGTAAGGGTCAACCTTGACAGTTATTGCACAGTTTTGGAGAGCAGTGGAGAACGCGCTGGTTTTGTTATCCTCAAGGTGTTTCAATAAACTCCTGCACACACGTACTGAATAGCTGAGTGTAATCAGATGTGCTTCGACCACTGACAGCCTTGGCGAATATCCTGTTTAATAAGCAAGAGAATCAGAGAAAAGATGACAGAACAGCTGTCATAGAGGGCAGTTCTGTCATCCTCTCATCTTCCCAGGTAACACAATCAAAAAGGTGAAAGAGGCTAATGCTGAATTTCCCAGCCATCAGATACAAATGTCATTTTTTTCATGATTATCATGTCAGTCAGACCTGGGTTAATCACACAATTGCTTTGGATTTTCTATGCTTTTCTGAGCTTGTCTGGTGTCTGGTGTATCTAAAAAAGTCTGGTCCACATTGTTGGCTTAATTTCACCAGGTAAGCAGCTACTGAACTGATCCAGTTCTGGTGTCAGTTCAGGACCCATCATTGCATGTAGAGTTTGTCTGTCCAGAACATTTATTTTAATGCTTTGCTTTCGACCAGACGATCAGACTTGCTTCATATCTATTGAAATGCCCATTCCATATGAGGGAATACAGAGACACCACCTGGTTCACGTGGGAGGAAATAGCTTTAGTTTTAAATTTAGTTTTTTTTACCATTACAATTACCATTTCTGCCCGTTCCATAGCCGAGGTACCTTCAGGGTTTATACTGATAAAGTTATTTTGAGTAATATATTCATATGATTAGTCATCATTACAAAGGGCTAGTCATTTTCTGTTGTATGCTTTCTGGCACATTAATTATTGGCACCTACATATGTCCTTTACGCCTCATGTATCTCACCGAGTTAGCATTCACAATACATAAAAACAATGATTCACGACTTGCAGCGTCGGCGAACGAGGCCTTATGTTTATGCGTATTGATATTGATATGCCTAATGTACATCAGAAATGAGTGCGGTAGCTTGGAGACGAGTGGCTTGTTCAAGCAATGCGAAATTCCACATTGGACCATATGTGCACGTGAAAACGACATCTGCTTGCTTGATGTCCCACCGAGAGGTTAAAGAGAAAAGACTTGTCACCTTCTCGTTCTGTCTATCGTTGTATGAAGTAGAGGCTTTCCCCCGTTTTCCTTTTTCTCGGGGCTTTCTGTGACTCTCTTAACGGTTCAGAAAGAGCTTGCGATGAGAAACACGCCGCGTACTGTAACTGTCATTTCCTCTTCCTGTGCCTCCATCTTCTCTGTCAAAGAGCACGGGGAGAAGTGTGCACCTTCAAGGCCTTCTCAAATCAGAGGAGCTTCTTCAGGTGTGTGATAGGAGACACCTCGTCTCCTAGAGCGGGAAAGAGAACTCAACACTCCCTAGCCGACGGAGAGTCGCTTTAACGAGTCACTAAGACTCGCAAATTCATTTCTGTCCCCTGTAGGAGACTGAAGGAGAATCTCTGATAATAAAAATCTACAGAACCTAATCTATTCTTCTATGCTATACATTCAATACATTCAGTAAAATTAAAACAGATAATATATTTGTTTGATATACTGTCTTCACTGTAATGTTGTCATCCAACACACTTTTTTTCTGGGTCTCAGGTAGACAAGTAGTGTTGAATGTGTAACTAATTTCCCCTTCAACCTGAAGCAGGCAGCACTGGTTGAAAAATAGGAGAAATGAAGCAGGGATTTACTGCCTTGATTAGCTCTTTCCACTCTCTCTTCCTCAGAATGGGCTGAGCCTCTTGATATGGCGAGCTTCCTCAGCATCAGCCAATCAGACATCTCTATTCTGCACACCCAGGGCATCGGCCCACTCCCCCCAGCATAGCCACACCTCCCAGACTCGTCCCCTGTCTGTTCTGGCCCATGTTACATGCTGCCCAACAACACCCTGTAGCCATGCTGATATTACTTATACACTGTATAGCACAGCAGCTCTCGTGAGTCATGACCTACTGAGTGAAAGACAGAAATAATTTCCATCTTGAATAGTTCTTAAAACAGTATTGGTATTGCATGCTATTGCAAAAATGTACCTTAAATGAAGTCTTTCTCTCTGTCTCTCAAATTTAAATGAACTTTATTGGCATGACATACATAGATAGCCAAAGCATGAGAGAAAAATTATAAACAAATAATAATTCAAACAGGAGTACCCGGAGGAAACCCACACAGAAAAGGGGAGAACAGGCAAACTCTGCACAGAGAGGCCCCGGCCGACGGGGATTCAAACCCAGGACCTCCTTGCTGTGAGGCAGTAGTGCTATCCACTGCACCATCCGTGCCGCCTACTAACAATAATAGTAATAGAAAATACAATGAACATTGAATAAACAGATTAAACTGCATAGCCACAATAAATGTGGGTAACAATGAACATGTGATATTGAACATTAGGGAGAAAGAAGGGAACTTGCAGAAAGTGCTCTCTCTCTCTCTCTCTCTCTCTCTCTCTCTCTCTCTCTCTCTCTCTCTCTCTCTCTCTCTCTCTCTCTCTCTCTCTCTCTCTCTCTCTCTCTCTCTCTCTCTCTCTCTCTCTCTCTCTCTCTCTCTCTCTCCTCAGCAATCTTGTCCTTTCACTCTAATGGCCGGCCTTTCATTCTCTATGCTGAGTCTGCACAAGGGACTCAAATTTACAGCTACTTTACCGCCTCTTTACCAGGGTGGGCTAAACACGGGGATGCCGCTGTTCTGCTTCGACCATGTTTAATCATTGTCTGGTTTCCTAGTCTGACTGGCAGCTCAGAGCTAATGGAAGCAGGTTCTCTGGGTTCATCGCACCTGCCATGTAAAAATAATACCCAGCTTGGCAACACCTGCTATAAAAAAAAAAAAAAGACCACATCGTCTGACAGCATTCTCTCCTGAACATTCTCATCTGTCTGACTGTAACATCTGGCAAAGGGAACTGAAATTAGATTGTGAGAGTGGTAAGCAGGCTTAGTATTGCTCATTTTTTATTTTCATTTTGTATTTACAGTACAGTAAGAGTGAACATTTTTCATTTGAATAACTATTAGACTATCATGCGAACAAGGTATTGTCACAGATATGACTATATTTTCCCCTCACCTTCAAAGTATTTTTCAGGGGTATTAGTTTGAAGTGTATTTCCCCTGAGGAAGAATACTGTGTTCAGTAATAGTCTGGGGATAACCTTTATCTACAGATCACAACTCCATAACGCTCACCTTCACTTATTCAAACTGGCAAATGCAAGCTCAAGTGCATCTCCTGTGAAGCTTCGTTCACACGATATCCTCCCCCCCGCCCTAGCTACTTCTCACTACCACACTGTTCTGTGCAAAACAGGCAAAAAAGGGGTTTAAAAAGCCAACTTTGTGAAGGTAATTAAAAGCAGCGTAAATCTCACTTCAAGAAATATAATTAGTATTGTGATCTACTTCAAGGACTGAGCTAAAAAAAAAGATAGAAGCATCAGCCTTATTCAGATTAAAATAAAGACAACGTTTCACTGTGTGGTAAGGCTAACGACTTCTAACTGCACACAAACTTCAGAGAAATGAAACTTTCTGGGCCACATTTCCCGATAACCGTTCCCCAAACTATCACTTAGGCGGTTGCTTAAGGGATAGCTTCTACATGTGAGGTTACTGGGCCAATCGATGGCTCCAGGATCAGTTATTCACTCTATGCAGTGACTGCTTGACTGAGTTATGAGAGAAAGTAGTGTTCTTTATGAATAAAACACTGCAGGAATACTTAGAAATATTGCATTTATCACGACTGGTGGGAACTTATTAATATAATTAAAATGTTCAAACAAATTATCCAACCGTATATATAATTTGACATGTTGCCTAATATATGTATATATAATTGTATATATAATTTGACAAATTATATATACGGTTTGTGATAACAGATTGTGGGATCACACCTCGTCCTGCTACGCCACCTAGCAATACACCTTCTTTGGCATGACATGATTTTAATACCTTTGTCATGGTGCCTCAAATTACTTTTCAATCAGAAGCACCATCACATTACTGGTGTAATTCACTATTTTCTGATTAGCTGACGTTTTCAATAAAAGCGCACCAACATAAAAACAACATAAGCTATGGCTAAAAAACAAAACAAAGAAAGAAGCGGTCCTATAGCTTCACAGCAAACAAAAAAAACTATGGTTAAATATCGCTCCAGCCCACAGAAAGAGTGGGAAATCGTCAGTTTATGAGTATCATTTAAAAGGCAATTCGGCAACATGTTCAATAAAGTGCAACATGCATCCTTTGTAATGTACACTATTATTCTTTGCATGAAAACAGTCCCATTAATGTGGTATTCTATTCATATTATTAGCCAACTACACCTGTAGAATTATTAGTGTACATATTACATAACAGCTGATTTCAGAGGCTTGCGGGTCATAACAGTGGTGGCCACTAGTGAGCAGACAACATCGATAAGGTATAGCTAAGAGTGGTCCAGACCAACCTTACGAAAGTACGACGTACAGAAGGTATACTTAGCTAAGAACGTTTCGGGGAACACACTGAAACGTTAAGGTAGAGCTTAAGGTATAATTTACGAATGACGTAGCATTCGGGAAAGCCCTGGATTATACCGGGTTTACTATGACTAAATAATCCATGAGATGTTAATACCAGATTCAATTCATTTTATGAGGCGTCTTTGAGGAATTTGTCATTCTTCATGAAAGTGTGATTTCATATGACATGTAAATGAAAAAAGGAATGATCACATAAAGTAATGATGTAGCTACAAGAAAATGACACTGCCAGCCCATAAGCGAGGGTATATTCTGTAAAAATAAAAAAGTTAAATGCTGAAATAAATTTGTATAAAATACTGGCAGAAATATTGCAAATCAGAAAACATGATGACTAATATTACTATCCATTACCAATTATAGTTATCACCTCTCTTCAAAACTGAACATAAAGTACAGTATGTGCTGTGAGTACGGTATATCAGATGTGATTGACATTATTTTAATATTTAATTAAAAACCTGGACAGGCACTTCAATGGGCAACTGAGAAACTGATTGATGTGTATGCCGGAAAAGTCTGAGTTCCTGGAATTGTGCATTCCTAACATATTTATTACCCTGTCTATCCAGCATCATGGTCAAGTGTGACAGGTGGGTTAAACAATGAAAAATGTGTATACGTGTGTGTCTGCAAGAAAACATATTGTGAAACTGGTAGGCTTTTCTTATTTGGCTCAAATGGGCTTATATCACGCTTGAGTGTAATACTGAGCGTAGCATTTGAATAAGAAAAAGATATGTGGCTGTATAAAATGGGTGAATGTTTATAGCATTTGTTTTTGCAGAAACGAGCAGTTGGAAAAATCTGCACAAGCAATACGTGGTCTGATGACTGCTTGCTGCAGGGGAGAGGAAATGTAATGACTCACTCAAGAGCTTATCCAGTCTCTGCCGTTCCATGTGGATGAACCGCACCGCCTGGCATTGAACCTCCACTATGTCAATGCTCAGGCATGCTATCACAACGTGCTAACATCGTGGTAACATCACCCTGGGATGGGAAAGTTTGTCATTTCGGTAACATAGAGTTGCAGTCTGAACTGTGGCCTCATAAGAAAGTGCTATGGGGTAGTGGCAACGGTACATGACTGGGACGCCTAAGGTTGGTTGTTCAAACCCCGGTATAGCCATGATAATATGTGCCCTTAGGCAAAACTCTTAACCCCACATTTCTCCAGGGGGGATTGTCCCGTGTCTGGTCTAATCCACTATAAGTCGCTGTGGATAAAAGCATCAGCTAAACAATATATTTTCATTATTATTACGTTCCAGGTTTGGGTTTGCATGTTCTCCCTGTGTTTGAGTGAGTTTCCTCCAGGTACTCCAGTTTCCTCCCACAGTCCAAAAACATCTAGGCTCCAGGGCTTCCTTGAATAAGGGATATCAATATCCATGCGTTTACCCTGGCTAAATAAAGGTTAAAACAAATGCAAATAAATGACAAGATGACAGCGTCACACGATGCACCAGAGACCCCTGCTGTTCGAGCAAGCATTCACAAAACCTCCTTTTAAGATGTCCACAAAATATCTTCCTCTGACTCATATCTGACTCATACACCCTATGATGTCATGAGCTTTGGCTGACATCACACACTTCAGATGAACGAGAACAATAGACTGTATGGAGTTTTCAGAAATGGATGCTGACAGAGTAAAATTGTGTCTATAAATCACAATTTTACATCGGTTATCAAACAGTTCACATGTAGTTAAGATTCACATGTAGCTTTTCATATTCCAGATTAGAAACCAGGCCAACCTAAATATATTCACTAAAGTTTGTTTTCTTAAGTTAATGTGCATCAGGGTATGAATCATTTAAAGACAAACTGGGACCTGATTAACACACACAAAACCAGTAACATGACAAAAGAGGGGGCAATGCGTTTGTTTTTCGGCACTCAGTGGTTGTGTTATTATTTTTAAATGTGTGTGAAAGTACCATAGAAATCAGTAGGTGTTATGCAACCGACTCAATAATTAAGGTGAGTGTGTGTGCCCTCCTGGGGACCAGGGTCTCAGAATGTAAAACCCCACACCAGTAATGATCCCTGCCACAAAGTAATAATAGCCTCAATCACGACTAAGTGGTCCCTGGGAGAAATTTAGCATTTCTGAATGATTTGGGGCGAGAAAAAAAAAAAGGAAAAAAAAGAAAAACCTGCCTTCATAAAATCTCTCCAGTGCTTAAAACAATTTTGGAGGATATGGAGAAATTGAAGTGTTTGGTTTTCTCTCCAGGGAAAACAGATGCAATTAAGATGAACATCCTACCATGAATCACCCGCTAATTAGAGACATCTCACTTGTCCTTCACAAGCTTTAGTTTAAAAATACGGACTCCATAATCGGCACATTTCTCTGGGAGAAGACATCTCAGAGAACTGGAAAGGCAACAGTCTTCACAAACAGGCAATCAGGAAACCAGGGACTTCTTGACGTTTTCAAAAATGACATTTTCATTCGCTGTGAAATAATTTCTCGAATGAGCTTGTTACGGTATACCCATTGGATAGCCATACACTGAGGTGGGAACGAAAACCGGTCTCTCCGTTTCTCATGACTCAAAAACAAACATCAGGGGCCTTACTCAAGAAGTTATGCAAGCCTGAATTCAAACCTATTTGGGTGTTCGCATGGGACTAAAGTATAAAAATGTAATCTATAAAGCTATGAATCATGCGAATGACTCAGATATGCAAATGTTTTGCAACCTTTCGCCACCGTTAGGTCACAAATTGCCCTATGGTTTCGCTCGCTAGAAAACACATTTACATAAAGCTGAACCATGGCCTAATATTCTACCTTGGTATATGTAAATACAGCATATTTGGAATATTGCATCATCAAAAAAATAAATGTCTTCTTCACAACATATCCACAGACAAACACGTCAGATTTAGCCGTTGGATCTGGACAGATAGCACTGTGTGTTAGGCTTCTTGTGTCAGATTGGATAAATGTCTCAAAGAAGAAGTCATCAATTCATAACTACACCCGAAAGCAGCACTAATATGCTCATACAAAAACAAGGAGGTGACTGACGTTTGTTAATTGCCCTGAAGATTTCACTAAGAACTGTTACAAATGCCTGGTGCTACAAGTAAAATGAATGAATTAGGGCGTCGGAGAAAAGCTATTTGTTTATAACAGAGATGCAGTGTTCTATATAAAGGCAATGGGATGTGAAAGTTATGTCGTTGACTATGACAGCAGAAGCTCCCATAAGACAGAGACACTGTCAATGTCAATAAATCAAGAGGCCAAGGATTTCCTGCTCGATTGTTTGTGTTTATTGAGCTATTACTTTCTATGTCTTGCCATTTTCTCCGGGAATCAAAGAGCCAGAACGGGTGTTTAAAAAAGAAAAAAAAAGGAATAAAGATTCATTGATTCATTGGCTGACAAATTTATTCATTTAATTTTGCTTTCTATATTTTCAAACACTTCTTCTCTCTGCCCTTCCTGTTCCCACAATTACGGTCATCTCTGGTAGGCCCCCCACACGACGGTCGCTTTGAATGAAACCGTTAAAAGAACAAGGCGAGGTACAAAGACCCTGCAGACCCATTGGCTGAACTCACCCTACCCCAGCCCCCGAAACATGTCCCTCCCGCCGACCCCGCCGACCCAAAACGAGACCCTGATGGAGGCTCATCCATATTTTGAAATCTATTGCATTTTGGATCGATTGCATTTCGACTTCTTTCCTGCCTATGATTCTCATGCAGAGGCCAGACCGTGGGGACATCTGTCAGCCAGACTGTATAAGTGCTGGTGTTCTGTTGTTGCTGTCTGTTAGGGTTCAGCTTAGTGCAATAATTATGACCCACTGTTTCCAAGGATTTCAGCTTGAAGGCCTTTTATAAGGGGACAAGTAATAATTTCCCCGCCCAACCCACACACATGCCTGCGCAAACACACACACGCAAACACACACTTATTTATCTATTTATTTAATTAGTTAGTTCTTTGGTTGGTGAATTAGTTAGTTAACCTCTTGAAAAATATTCTACATTCCAAAATATAAATTGCCCTAAACATGATAAGAGCTGATTGATTTATGGACTAATTATATTGGTTGACTGCAAAATACGGTACTTATCACGCGCAATTTTCTAAATTGATCGCACCGTGTCTCTGATTGTGCTTGCAGTTAAATCACAAAAAGTCACTCAGTAGCCAGTGACAGCTACCCCCCTACCCCCACCCCCACCAAGCACACCCCCCAACACAATTTCTTACCATCCAAATGGGATTTACCATTCAATTTAAGCAATGGAAATATAAAAAGAGTCACTCTTGGTCTTAAGTAAAGGTTGATTTTGACACCCGGCTTGACAGTCAGTCAAAATTATGGGCAATGCATTAAAAAAAGAAAGGTGTTAAAATTTTTACTGGCAGAATCAGACGTAGGAGTTGCATCATTAGCTGAATTGATGTGCGATGTCTAACCAGAGCCACAGACCGAGGAAGGTGAAGGAACACATAGTGTGTATAGTTGCTAAAATGCATGGCTGAATGCATAGCGTTACTGTTCTATCTGTGTTCTGTAGTAAATAACAGTCATTAACAATCATCATCATCATTCAATAACGGAAGAGGCCTCAAAAAGGGACCCTGAGCTTGACAGTGCATTTAGGTCATTGTGAACTCTCGAAATAATAGTGTTTCAGCCAAAAGGCGTACCTGTGTTTGATTAGTACACAGTAAAATGTTTAGCATGAAATCAACTCTTAAAGAGTAATTAAGGCACCTATTGGACTCTATACACTTGGACTCTATACACTCTGAACTCTATATTTGAATTAGCAGAGAAATGGTATGTAGAGTCTCTTCTGGCCACAGAGAATTTGTTCAATCATAATTTAAATGACAGAATGAGACCATAATTGAATGTTTTGGTCAGATACAACATCAGCATGTTTGGTGTCAATCAGAGATGTGTGAAAGGAGAGGCTCCTCATACCCGTGGTGGGTCAGTGATGTTTTGGGCTGTTTTAATTCCAGGTTAAGATCAATGGTATAATGGGGCGGTATGACTGGGAGATGCAAGGTCGGTGGTTCTAATCCCGGTGTAGCCACAATAAGATCTGCACAGCTGTTGGGCCCTTGAGCAAGGCCCTTAACCCTGCATTGCTCCAGGGGAGGATTGTCTCCTGCTTAGTCTCATCAACTGTACGTCGCTCTGGATAAGAGCATCTGCCAAATGCCAATAATGTAATGTAATGGATTCCACCAAGTATCAGGCAATTTAGGCTGACAATCTGGTTGCTTCGGCCACGAGGCTAAGACTTGGATGTTGGTGGACTAGGACCCAAAGCATACCTCAAAAAATGGTGTCTGTGACAACAAAAGCTATGTTCTGCAATGGCCATCTCAGGCGCCAGACCTCAATCCAGTGGAAAACCTGTGGGCTGAATAGGGCAGCTGAAGCACAAAACCAAGAATGTGGATATGCGTAGATGAATGGATCAAAGGTCCTTCAAATGTGTTCCTTAACCTTGTCAAGCATTGCAGGAAAAGACACCGTGCTGTTGTCCTTGCCAGTGGTGCCAATAATTCTGAAGTCTTGATTTTGGTTCAATTATAAAAATTAAAAAAAAGAATGTATGATTTTTGTTGTTTCCTCTGAAACATTAATAAAAGTACAGTATTTTTCACATGTTGGCTTTATGACTTTATCGCAATAATTATATTGTTTATTTCTTGTGCATTGCCAGTCAGGGGTGCCAATAATTCCAGAGCCCACTGTTTGTATTCACACTGAAAATCTTGCAGCGGTGAAAATGCATTCTCTACAGAGGGGAGTGACAGAGGTTGCATGCTGTTCCATTTCACTGGCTTCTGAAGTAGCTGTGCTGCTGTTGCATTAATGATATTGTCTTTTCTCACCAGCGTTGACAGTTTCAAACCAGCTATAATTACTTTTACAAGTTAGTCTGGAGACAGCAAACCCATTATTTGGCCTATACCCTATATACAGTCATGTAGGGGCTAGGTTAAATCATTCTTTTACGATTTTTACAATGCTCTTTCTTTGACAATAGTGAATTCAACATATTTTCAATAAGGAATATACAAACAACAAAACAATGTACAGTAGTAAACTTAAAGAAAACAGTCTACTGAGCAAAATCCCAACATCACTCTTTGCAATAAAGTGTCTCCAACCAAAAAATTAAAAAGAAAATAAACAAATAAATAGGCAGAGGTGGAGGCTCAGGGTGTACACATTTTATAATCCATTATAAACAAACATCCACGGTTCCCCGTCGTTTGCCATAAACATGAGCATGATCATTCTGCCATTTTACAGTATTTTATTCATTTTTTTAAATACTGTGGATCATTACCGCTTTGTACTTATTTAAATGTCAAAAGGCTGTCGTAAGCCAAACAAACTGTCACAGAGGTAATGGAGTGCACTGGAGAGCCTGGAAACGGCGTTAGCGCGGAGGCTAATCCCCCGGATATTCCTGGAGAGGGACCTTAATTAGAGGTAAGCACAGAACTGAACCACTGCCTCATGGTTCCCACTGGATCCCAGGTGTCAGATAGAGACGTCCCATACTCCTAAGTTGAAATGGTTGAGTCACCCTCTCTTATGAGGAAACACAGTTAACATGAGATATTATAATATTATACTGTACTGATGTATGATGTGGATAAAATGCGACAGAATGATGAAAAATAAAAAATCAGGGAAGCTTCACAAGTTACAGCAAATGAATATGTAGAGGAATACAGTCACACACCACTTAGCAAAGATCAGCCAGACTTATTTAGAGATATCTGCTTTGCAGGTGTTTCAACACCAATCTGCATTTTCTTGCTCTTGTTTTGCATGTCTATACTAGTCTTCTCCCCAATGATGCTGCAAAGTGCTTTTTGGTAGAAACGTGTTTATGGATATTATTTTTCTTGTTTTATTTTGGTACTATGGTTTCACAAGGTCATTCCTTTTGTCTGTAGCACGAGCATTTAAATATACTCCCCACCACCACCAGCATCCTTTTTCATTCACACGTTTGCACCGATGTTCCCACATTATTGTCGGACACAGCAGCAGTATTCGAAGATAAAAACAAACATATTTTTGTTTATTTTTATGAAGCACCATGAGAATAAACAAATGCAACACAGTCAAAGCCAGTCCATGGTTAGCGCCTTGTTCAAAGCTGTTAATGTTACTTACATTATTTGGATAGTAAATAAGTGAATACAAACAAAAACTCCCTTCTGCCTTCAAGGGGACTGAGATCTAACCAAGTGTGGCGCACAAGCTGAATTTGTTTTCACTGTAATCACAGCATTTTGGTTTGTAACGGACACAGTCCTACGTGGATAACTTTACCGTGGACAAGCCTCATGCATCTTCACACAAATAGGACATATGTCTTAAAAAGTATCCGCCATTCCATGCAAGTTATTTCACTTATAAATGTATAGATTTTGGATGAAAGCCAATAATTTATTGTGTTTATAGACTGATATGTTAGGCTAAGGAAAAATGTGTGACTCGTTTAAAAATGGCTGCCCACTGTAGCATTATGTCACATCTTCATCCGAGCTTGGTCCTGAAGAGTCGCAGGATATGTTGTTCCTTGCTGTATCCTGCGGACACATTACATTCTTTCAAACCAGTCTGCAGTTGTTCCGGGTGGTCTGTGAAAGCAGATAACAGATAATTTGAGGTTAAATATGGTTGAGTTTAGGCACGTAAGAGTCAGTTATGGCGATGGTGTGTTGTGGGCAAAAATGGCCGAAATGCAACCAACCACATTAAAGGTTTATCACAGCATTTGGATTCTGGGCAATACGTTGGAATCACACCTGAAACATGGTCTCATAAATGTTGAGTTGTGGCTGTGGTCTGGCAGCTTGATTCAGATAGACTCATCACTGTCATTCCATGGTGGTATGTGGGCCAACGTGGTTAGTGTGTGCCAGTACTGAGCTATCGCTTGGGTCCACAAGTGTTATGTGTGTGGGTGTAAGTGAAAGACTCAAATCTCTCACATACAATCTGAGACGATTCAGTCAAACACTTTTGCACAACCCTGACAGTTGGACTCGATGGCTTCAATTGCAATCGGAATTTTCAAATGCCAAAGGAAGAGTACTTCCCAGCTAAGCTCGCCAAACAAAAACAAACCCCAATAAAAGCGGACGAAAAGTCCTACCGACTCGATACCGTATTCTCCGCGAGAAAAAACCAAGAGAATTTTGAATTCAGGAGCCAATGGATATGTTCGATTTGCGACAGAGGAAGGAAGAGGGGGTAATATATGGAGGTAAACACAAGATCCAAAATTTGCGGTGGCGGAGCTCAATAAACGTATTCTCCGGAAAAAATGAGTGTGGGTTTGTAGCAGACTCATTAGTGTCTTTATAATGTAAACACAATTTTTTTTCTCATGCAAATCGCAGCACCAAAAACATTTTTGACTAGCTCTGTGGGATTCATGTTTGTTTTAGTCTCAAAATATTGAAGATAAAATACATTCTCGCTAGTGCAGGTGTACCACAGAAAATCACTTTCTCGCGAGAGAACTGCGTTTGTCAATTCTCCGTCCTCATGTTTGTGCTCCTCAAAGACAGCTGTCGTTAGGTGTCAAGTGTGATGTAAAATCTGCAAAGGTCTGTTAAATGGATGCTGCGTACGATCGGAAAAATAGTGTTGTCCCCGGCTTTTCTCAGAACTTGAAAATAAAAACGTATAATACAAGTTTCTTGATGACTATTTTGAAATATATATTTTATTTTATTTTAATTGAATGTCCCATATGTTAAGAGAAATACTGTATTGAGCTCAGGGAAGTTACGACTGAATGTTTGAATCCTTGTTTGAAGATACAGGGTCTCAGGAGGTTAAAAAACCCAGGATCTGAATCAGTTTCTGAATTTAGTTTGACATAAGAACAAAAACAGTAGACTTTGCAGCTGGCAAGGACCTAGACTAGATATCCCGAAGGACACAGTATATATAATTCAAATATAATAAATATGCATTTGGGAGATTATCATTTGCTTCCCAGTTTGACTGGTAAATTGTGTGGTCACTGCAAACAAAGTTACTTAAATTACTTCCTTCATTGTCCTGCATCATCAATATTTTTTCAAAGATTGGAATATATTACCACCTTTAATAAAATTAGTTATGCGAACAGAACAAACTGATTGGAATAATGGAGCCATTTCTCCTCTCTGAAATAGCCTGGATGGCCTCTGGTTTCCACTTGGCATGCAGCATCTGCTGAAGCTCGAGACTTAAGACAAAGGAGCGACAATCTAATTTCGTGAGTCTGCGGTGAACTTCACGGCAGCAATCTTGCGCGTGATTACAGTTTTGTATTTATATATTCATTAATTATATTTATTATAATCGATCGCAAAAATTCGAGCGCTAACCAAAAAATGAATATTGCTCCCAAACTGCTTTCCCTCTGGGCTACAGCTCGGCACCAGGCCTTGGTTTATTTCCTCGCTCGGCTGATCATTGGGTGTCCAATAGTAATGCGCTATGCAATATGTGTGATTTAATGTAACCGCTGGCCTGAGAGGTGGGTTGATAACCCGCGACACTCGTAGAATTTAAGGCCTTATCTTCGCCTCTCTCCTGCAGAGCCCCGTGGAGTGCCACAACCCTTGCGCTCGCTTCCATAATTTTACTACTCAAACATAGCACCGACATGCACCCTGAACAGTCATTGTTTTTTTTTCCCCCCCATTTAAAGTGGGCACTGGACGAACAGAGATCCTTATTGTGGGAGCCATTACTGTAGTTTGAGGCTTAGTCGCCGTATTCAGATTTAATTAAACTCCATATCAGTTACTGTACACTATTAGAAAAAAGGGTTCTGAAAAGGTTATTTGGCTTGATTGCATGGGGGGGCTTTTTTAGTTCTTTATGGAACCCTCCATCATTGGTGTGAAAGTGTGAAAGCTCTCAGACAAAGAACCATCCTTTATCTAGACAGGGTTCTTCTATGGCTGCAATCGTCGAATCTGGACCTCAAATCTAAATTCTGCTTTGTTTCCTTGATCAAATGGCGCTAACGATTACCCAGACTGTCTTCATACCTGACTCCCAGGTTAAGGGAGGACGGAAAACCAGCAGTTCTCAGACCTCGAGGACCGTGATTTGACAATCCCTGTTCTATGGAATCACAGGGCTCCTATTGGAAGCAGTTGTTTTAGAGTGCATGGAAGCTAAACTCCAAAACCGTGTATTTTATTAATTCATTTTGATTTGATCTGTTGTTTGTTTGCCTGAGTCGGGCAGTGGTGTGAGAGCCCCAGCAGATTGATGGAAAGGCTTAAAGGGCTGTGCTCCCGTTTGCCCGTGGCAGATGGGCATGCAGAGCGAGGGTCAAAGCGCTCGTCTGTGTACAGAAACACTGACGCCCCTCAGGACCGGGCTTGAGTCATGGCCGCCCCGTTGCCCGCTAGGCACGGAGAAACATGAATACATCTGAATGGGGATCTCAGAGAGAGAGAGAGAGAGAGAGAGAGAGAGAGAGAGAGAGAGAGAGAGAGAGAGAGAGAGAGAGACAGAGACAGAGACACAGAGAGAGAGAGAGAGAGAGAGAGAGAGAGAGAGACAGAGAGAGAGAGAGAGAGAGACAGAGAAAGAGAGAGAGAGAGAGACAGAGAGAGAGAGAGAGAGAGAGACAGAGAGAGAGAGAGAGAGAGAGAGAGAGAGAGAGACAGAGAGAGACAGAGAGAGAGACAGAGAGAGAGAGAGAGAGAGAGATAATTCTGTAACGTAACAAGCACAACTATGTAATGCCTCCCTATAGCTCTGGCCTCGGATACATTTTTTATTTTATTTTATAGTATTTCCCCCTCCAGGGCAATAAAATTCACTTTTTTTATTTATTTGAATGACACCCAGAAGGAGATTAGTGGCTCACTTCGTAGATAAGAGAGGAATATTTCATTCCGTTCTGCACCTGAGGACTGGGTAAACAGCGTAGTTTTCAGCGACCCACAATCTCCGACGTGCAATCAAGACATGCAATCTGAAGACTGAGTAACAAAGAGTAACAAGTGCTCTCGATACCCAGGTTCAAAGAGACTGTATTTGTTTGTGGAATGCGAGTCAATTTCTGTTCTCTGTTGAAAAGGTTCTTGTCATATTTATTTATTTATTTATTTGTTGATTGGGGAAAGCCTGTTTATAGTATCTGAGCATGTATTTTGTAAAAACAATTTTTTACCATTTAATTTATTTGATTCTCTGAACTTTTGTTATTATTATTATTATTATTATTATTATTATTATTATTATTATTTAATTTATTATTTAATAAATTATTATTATTTTTATTTTATTTTATTTATTTTATGATATATAATTTTTTCCCTCATGTTGCAAGGTTACAGATGGTATTAGATAGAACTACAGTAATTATAGTTGCCATTTCCTCCAGAACATTGTGACCGGGGACCTTTGACTTCTGCAACTGTCACCCATTATCTCCCAGCCAAACAAGTTGGTTTTTTTCCAGACAAATGTTACCCTTTGTCATAGCCTGACCCCGAACAAAAAGCCCCATCTGCAGATGTTCTGGCCCAGAAGATAGATTCATCCATGTCAGCAGCCATTCACAATCACAAATGGAACAGCCCCAAAACATGTTGTCGAGGACGGGGGTGAAAAGATGAAGGGTGGGACATTCGAGGTGAATCTTCCCGATTTAGACAAATCCCAAAAGCGGTTGAGCCTCTGGCCTTCTCTGCGTATACTGCGGTAAACGGTATTGAATTACTCGAGCTGAATATCCAAGGTTATCGCAGTTTTATTCTCAATATAGGGCTATAACGGTCACCCCCTCTACATCATGTTAAAGCTCCTCTCTATATTTAGAAGAAAGACATTCACACTGTATTCAACTATGGCAAGACTTCTAGGATGTGCAGGTAGAGGTTCAGTTTATGACTGAATGTAATTTAATGTCTGGCACTTGGTTGGAAAACTCATTAGTATCCACTTCTCAGGATAGAAAAAAAAGATATGAGCGTGATTTGTTCTGGGAATGCAAAAAAAATGTTCATGTAATCTGTATTTATACATACTATAAATGTCAATGTTTATAAACAATATTAACATTCACATAGATACACATATGTGCATACAAGTACATATTTGTGGCTTGAACAAGTAAACATCGTTGAACATTGTCAGTGATGCTTGTCTCACAAGGATAATGATAAGGTGCATCAAACATAGCAGAACCTTTACATGCCACGTGCTTCCTTGCAATGCATGGTGTACTGGTCTGCTGTTGTTCAGTGTCGGAGGCAAAAACAGGCTCAGTAGAACTGAACTCTTATATTAGCAATAATCAACAGCAATGTATACATTCAGATTGCAAGCATACACATGCAGTACAGACTCACACAGGCTTGCAACACAGTTAAATAAACTCTTATAGAGTACACATGGTTCCTAAGAGACACATGTACAGTTTTGTCTTAGAATTTAATTACATTGAATTATAGGGGTCAGACGGATCATGACCGTACATTAATTCATGTACACCTGCTACACGTCTGACTGTTCACATGCAACTTTGAATCTTGATTTTGTGAGCAAGGAATTAGATGAGGGGGAAGCATGCATTTAATGCTAGAGTGGATAGCTTTTCCATTGTGTTTTCATTAAAGCTAATTAATAAAATTACAGGTTTGCAAGAAAGAAATTACGATTCTTTGATCATTATATCATTACCTCCAGTGCTCATTGAGAAATGGGTTTGAAAGGTTAATGCAGAGGGAGGAAAGGCAAAGTGACTTCACACATCCATTACAGGCATCCATGTGCACACACACAAAATAAACACTAGGTTAAACTCAGGGAAATGCAATGATGACAACATAGTGAGAATCTCACCTACAATACAAATACAGTCCTCTGTATTTTATCATAACATTTCAAAAAATAAACAACCCCTTATTTGCGAGAGGATATTTCCGTATAATAGTAATTCCGAAGTGACAGCACAGCGTTTGTGCATAAATACACATCTTCCCGGCACCCAGGGCAGGATTACTGAACCGGACACAGACGTACAGTACAAACCTGCAGTTCTCTTCTTCTTTTTTTTTTTCTTCCGATATCTCCGGCGGAGTCGCGCGCAGATAAGCCACTAATTATACGGAGCCGCAGACCTCAGAACCGCCGGCCGGGCTGACGGCGAACAGGAAATGAAGACGTGCAAGCCCACGCAGGATGTCAGTGAGGAGCTAATGAAGGTGGATGTCCAGCACGTCCGCAGTAATCAGCCTCACTTAGCACAGCGGGAAAGATGACAAGACAGTCGCCCGGAAACTCTCTCAAAGTCGATGGACTGCTCCTGTTTTTTTCCCACTATTATTATTCTTCTTCTTTTCTTTTATAATGATGTGTTTGGAATGGATATGAGTGTTATATGCGAGGGTTTACTTTTGCCATGAATTTCACCCGAGTTAACATATGAACACTCACCATTGCCCTGCCCGTGGTGTATTCCTGCCTCTCGTCCAATGCATGCTGGGACAGTCTCCGGTGTGCCCTACCTCCCCTGACCCTGAATAAGCAGGTTAGATCATTGATGGATGGATGGACAATCACCCTGCTCACATCAGAGCTTTGTTTCAAGGCCAGCAATCTGACACGCGAGTGGCAAGACGTGAATGAGAAAGTGTTAAGAACATGAATTGAGTCCTGACCAGTTTGAAAGACTTGTCTATCAGACTCTCGTGGTTCACTTTTTCCTGAAAAACATTTTGTTTGTTTATTTTGCTTTGTTTTTTATTTGTTTTGGGGAAAATATTTCTTGAGTTTGATGGTTTATGGTGTGTCTAGAGCTTGGAATAGCACAGGCAGTGACCGTACCTATCGGCAGATGTCAACAACATTCTTTGGGTAAACCTTCTAAAAATCAAACACTGCCATCTGCACTACCAAGGGGACAACCCTTCTCACAAACCTAATTATACATGTGTGCTGTTGTCTACTCCTTAGTGTTTGCAGGCATAAGGGGGTTCCTGCTATTGATTGGAGTAATAGTAGTTATCATCGTCATCATAATCATTATAGATATATTTTATGAATGCCATAAAAATGTCTATATTGTCACAACAAAATACATACTGAGCCAATACTGTTTGAAAGCACATTCAGTTACACAACCTTGCACTACTACCAGTATACAGTGCTCACTCTGTGTACTTTGCCTTTATTTTATTGTTGTTGAAAAATAAAAATAAAACTTGAATACAGTGGAACTTTCACCAACTGTCACCATAAGATAAAAAGGCTCTATAACACTGATTCCCAGTTGCAATCATAGCATTCTAGCAAGCTGTTAACTTTTCTTAATTAGATGCTGTTCATGTTTAAATTGATTATTTACCTAAAGCCACATTATGTCAGAAATAGCTATGCATAGCATGAATAATAAAATAATGACAACATTGCGTTTATTAATGCTACTCACAATTGCATAAAAGAGGCAACAGAATTATCTAACAGTTCAAATTTTACGGGCGAATCAATGGGCTTCTAATTGGTCAAACTCTGGACACATGGCCACTAAAACTAACAATTTGGTAGATAATGAAGAATCAGAGACAAAAAAATTATAATGAGCCAAACCAGCATTGGGTTAATACGTTCAAGGAATGAATATGAAAATAATATTGTACAACAACCTAATAGGGCCCACAGATTCACCTCAGTCTTTAATTTGCTTTGTCTAAAAATGTGATCCTGTAATTTGTCATTTTTTTGCAATATAGAACAGTAAGCACAATGTAAATACAGGATTTGTATTCTTCTTGACATACATAGTTATTCTTGACAATGTGATTTAGAGTAAGGGAAGTAATTAGATGCTTTTCATGTTTGGACAAATTAAGTCAACAGGAGCAGCTGGTTAAAATTCTGGGGGTGCAACTGTGGTTGGAACAAAAGGCAGCATACAAAGGGGGTCTCCAGGACCGAGGCTGGGAAATCAGATCCACCAAAATGACACTAATTCTGCTTCAATAGATGATGGATATTGTCCATGGTTCACAATGTAGGCACAATCAACTGGAGAAAGATCCACTCTGCATTATGAAAAAAAAAAGGACTGTCGCATCAACATGACACTGTCTTGCAGAGACTTGCATAACTAGGTAATGACTGTTGAGGAATTGAGGAGACCTGTTAGCTGAAAACATGTCCTGTATGTGCAAATGGAAGAGGACATTCATGGTAAGATTAAAATCCTGTGGCTGAAGAGAAAGTCATGAGAAATTGAGAAACTGCCTATAGTTTCCAGATAACATCTCAATAATGTGTGCTGGAGAAAAATCCCAGTGAATTACATCAATATCGCAGAATGTCTATGGCACAATTTCCTCTCTGACTTCATAAATGAGGAAGTCCTTAATGTACAATTTATATTTGTAGTCAGTGATAAATGATAGGCAGGGAATTAATAAAACTGAGAAAACCAGGAAAGGATGCACTCTAAAAAATGCACCTTAAAAATGAAAATTTCTAGGCTTGATTTAGGAATGTTTAGATGCTTAATATAAGATTAAATGTTCTGGCAGTGGGGTAAGAAAATAAATGATACGATTTCTTAAAACATGGAATTGAAATATTAAATTGTGAAACACATAAAAGCCCATGCAATCTGATAATGTGGCCTTATTCTGCTCCTGGAAACATTTCTACAAACCATATTTTTTAGACTGACAAATAAAGAACTCATGCCCCAAAGTATTTCAATTAATAAGGAAACCATCCACATATCTCTCAGCACTAGGGCTATTGCGTTTGATCAAATCACATTTCCATTTAAAATGGCAGTTCTCTTCAGAATTAATATGATGTTTTGTACTACAGAGTGTGTTATATGCAATATTGTCACAATAATGGCCACAAATGAATGCGGTTAAAGACTATTTCTCCTTTTATTAAAGACAAAATTGCAATACTACTGGACATTAAATGCATTATTCTGTTTGTTAGTTGTATGTTGGAACAATCAGCTATCTTCTTCGGGTTGAGATTCTCCTTATTTTGGAAAGGGTTGCACCTTAGCATAGCCGCTACATCTCAAGCACTGGGGGGCTGGGAAAACCCAGGTCAAAGGGCGGAGGGGTGAGAGCACATGGAAGAGGCTGTTAGAGCAGTTTTGTTTTTACATAAGTTCACATTTTATTTGGCTGATGCTATTATCAAGAGACTGATGATTAGAATAAGCAGTAGACAATCCCCCCTGGAGCGATGTGGAGTTAAGGGCCTTGCACAAGGCCCAACGGCTGTGCGGATATTATCGTGGCTTCACCATGGATCAAACCACCGACCTGGCTGGTCTCAGTCATGTACCATAACCACCAGGCTGCCGCAGTGTTTGTCGTGCGTTTAGTGTTTCCAGTAAACTGCGTAACATCAAACCTAACTCAACCCTTTCATTAAAATAAAGAATACACTACACCACAAAGACAGTGAGGTTTGGGTGTATTTTGAGTTCCGGTAATGCATATCAGCCGCTTCTGGCCCACGTTGGTAGTTCTACGTGTTGAGCCGCATAACCAGTGTACAAAGGAATCCTGAAGGACATTCTCTTACTGGATACAGAACCTGGAATCCATGCTTCACAAAACGGATTTAAGAAGCACAAATCTACAGTTTCTGCCTTATTACATGCTGTCCAAGGGTGGCAGAATGCGGCTGATGCTGTATCCAAATTTGATCTTCACACTGCCTTCATAGATACAGTAGATCATGGCCAACATTTACTGACCCTCACCTCACCTGGCTGGCCATACAGAATCACTTAGATGGAAGAGTGTGAAATGGGGCAATTACTGCTCAAAGCAACAGTCAATACTGGTGGGGGGTTCCACAAGATGGGCTATTGTCTCTGTGGCTTTTCATCCTCCGGGTGAATACAATGGATGACATGCTCCCCCAAATTGTCGAACCCATTAGATGTGCTGATCACTTGACCCTTTCAGAGCTGTAGATGGGTTTCTCTTCCAGGGTACAAGGTGCAGTGAGTCTGGATTCCTCCTGGGGGCGGTTGTTCTGCCTGTCAGCAAATGCTGCGAAAATGAAAGACATGGTCATTAGTTTCAGGAAACCACCAAACACACCCATCCCGCCTGATGTCCTGCTTAATGAACAGCCTGTGGAGAGAGTGGTCTTCAAACTTACATGGGACAAACATGTCAAGTATATGATGAAGAGAGCCCAGTCAGGGATCCATTAATTCAGCCCAGCTAAACATGCAGGTCTTCCTCCTGCTGTATGACTCCAAATATACCTGAAGTTTATTCGGGCAGTCCTGGAGTGCGCTTAAGCAATAACTCCGAACAGGCACTGGTATATTGAAATTTTATCACAGCTAAGGGGCGTTGTTCGGCCCGATGCACAGCAGAGGGTCGCAGCCCCCATAAACTTTTAATCCAATTAAAAGTTTTATTAACAATTTCATTACAAGAATAATTTACAAGAAAATAGTACATGCTGCTGGAACCTAGTTCCAGGCGGTTGCTATGCGAGCTAGTAAACTCTAATGTTGTCTGCCAAACTCACTAGCTAGTTAGCTTGCAAGCCGTGAATGAGCAAGCCTATGCCTTTTTGATGTTTATTAGTACGTTCCCATTGTGCAAGTACTGAAAAACTGTCCAACATCAGTGGGATCATGTTGCGTAGGTCTACTCATTTTATTATTTGGAGAAGTGAAACTCTGCTTTCTCCGCTGCACAAGTTTCGGTCACCCTAAAGCTTTTGTACTTCTGCCTGCTTACAGACAAAAACCTCTCTCGCAAATCAAGACCCGCATCGGATAGTATCTGAATCACCTGGAAGCGGAGGCAGTGTGTAGCTCTGCATCCCTGCTCACTTACAAATCCTGGGCTCCTTGCATTGTTGCAAGGTGATTGACGTGCATGCGAGAGTTTTTCATTTTGACTTGGATGAGTGCTTTGCCGCGGAGTGATAATTGAAATAGAATTGTAAACAAGCATTAGAAGTCACAGCAGTGGAATATAACAGTGGTATATAGTCATTTTATCACTGCTGTTAACCAATCAGATTCCGAAATTGGCCCTGCCTGTTTTATAAATCTCCTTTATGGGACTTCCAAAGTACCGTGTCAAGAGAAGTACTACTGTCTCTGGAAAGCGAGACGTTTTGTTTAGCCTCTGAGTTGGACTAAACATCATCAACTATCATTCCTAGCCCGGAGCCATTAAGCTTCTTTCTAAGTGAAACATTTTAAATGACATTTTGTACATGTGTATTTCTCACAACAATGTTATATTTATGTGCAATTTTTATAGGATGTACTGCATATCCAGTGTTATTTAGGTGTCCTTCAGGGTGTATAGAACATATCACAATTCATATCTTCTATGCCATGATGTTTTCTTAGAATAAACTTGAACTGTGTACTACCACTGAATGCAACAGTCTTTTACTGGGGAGATATTAGGGTTGGATGGGGCAGAAAGTAATAGTGTCGGTATGCAAGGAAGAGTCATGGTACTCCAAAGGGCTAAAGGTGTCGGTACTGTTAGGTACCAGCCCTCTTCAAGCACTGCTGAAATCCAGGTTAATGCATACATCAGTTTAGGTTATACCAATGAACTGAGAGAGAAATCAGCATAACAACAATATCCCAAGGCAGACGTGGCTGTGGCATCTCTACATACATATGTGCTTGTGTCTTTGGTCACAATCATAACCCCAACACTCCTTTACACATTTTGTATATCGTTGAAGAATTCGATCGATTTGGCCGAGCTCAGGACCGGCGACCGGGGTACACCGCGGGAGTCTTTGAGGGGATTTGAGACGGCGTTCAAAATACCCCAGTCGTCTTCAGAGGGCACGGGGAGTGCGAGCCGCCGGCTCCAGAATGCGCTTTAAGTCTTCTGACATAAGCTCGCTGGGATCGTAACTGACAAGCCGAAAGTACCACGAGTCCTCCGCTCCAGGTGAGAGCCATCTATTCATTTATGTCGTAGACATTTATGTTCCCTCCTCCTCCCTCAATCACCCCCATTGTCAGCACTTTAAACAGGCTGCTGTTAGGAGCGCAGCACTTACTTGGTGCTCCGCTGAGATCAGGGACAGTCAGTGACGTTAGCAGAATGTCATCCCGAGGTTGGCGTTTGGGTATTAAGGGTGGGCAGACTGGGGGTTTGCACTCTCAAGTTACATAATTCATAAATTTCAGTTACTTTATGTCCATCAATTCGCAGCAGGATAATGTAACTTCACTTCTGGGAGACTTCTGCCCCCTCGCAGATCTGCCCATGGTGGGCAGACAACCATCTCTGCCCTCCCATAGCCTCTCCCCCAGAGACAATATTCTTTTTTCACCAAATATAATATTTAAAGGTACATTCCAATATATGTTTTCCATATTGTTTGAATTCACTTTAATTTACTTTAAAATAGCATGAGTAGAATGAATACATTGATAGTGTCACAACGCGTATCTTAAAACGGCATCGTGACTAGTTTCAATGTGTTCAAATGCTTGAATGCAGAGAGATAAGGACACGATCGTGATACAGATTCCAACATTTTGTAGTTATCTGCAATGTTTCTCCAAGGTAGCCTTTCTTTTTACTGTGCTGGCAAGTCCCTGCAATTATTCCACAGCGGAGAAAACAAAAGAGGCTTCAGTGGGTGAGCAAAAGAGAGTTTCCTTTGGAGCATAGCCGAGTAGCGCAGCAGCAGTAGTCAGCATTGTACAGAGTTGCCTAGACAACTTTCCCTCGCTTTTCTCCCTTTTCAACGGACTCCTCCTACATCGATTTCCATAAAAACCCAACCGTGTGCTGATGAACGCGAGGTGCTGCGGCAGGAATATCGTATTTATCCCGCGCTGATTAACAAAAATGCACACCACACTCTTTATGGGGGAAGAACGAAGCGCCGCACACAGACCCAACACCTCGTCTCTCCTTCCCCGCCACAGACAGTGAAGAGCTGCTTCAGGCAGCCAGTGACATTTCAGTGGAGCGGCATGCCAATGACTTTCAGTGTGTGTGTGTATGTGTGTGCATGTACGCGTCCGGGCGTGTGTGTGTGTGTGTGTGTGTGTGTGTGTGTGTGTCTCCACGCTTGTGTGTGTGTCCGTGTGTGTACGAAGAGTAAAAGAGACAAAGGAAAACAAACACACAATTAAAAATCGCAGAGGCTGTGAGGGAGCCAGGGTTCTTCGGGAGGTGTGAGGTACTCTCTCAGCTCATTACGGTGCTGGGTGACAGAGCTGGACCGGGGGGGGTTGGGGGGAAGAGGAGAGTGATGCGTTCAGGGCCTCATTAGGGGAGACGGAGGAGGCGCGGAGGGGAGGTGCGGAGGGGAGCGGCGGGCTCTAGAGTCATGGGGCTTATTACCGAGCTGCTGGAGAGACCGCGGCGCGAAGCCGGGGGGGGGGCGGCTCCGCCTCCACGTGTCGCTGCCAATCAACAGACAGGCAGTAAGGTGACCCCCACCCCCCCACCCCCGCGATGTGTTATACCACAATTTCCTAATTCTCGGTTGAAGATCACAAGCCACCGTTATGGAAACTGTACCTGCGCTTGCAGCCATTTTCTACCGTCCTGAAATCCAGCTATGCCAGCTTCACCAGCTCGAAACCTGAGCTGGTCATAACCTGGCCTCGCTGGGTATGACTTGGTCAACCAGCATGACCGAGCTGGTCATAAAGCTGGTCTAGCTGGGTATGAGCTGGTCAACCAGCATAGCCAAGCTGGTCATAAAGCTGGTCGAGCTTTGTCTGAGCTGTTCAGCCAGCGAGTGCTGATTTTGAGCTCATCAGCGAGTGATGAGCTTGTTTGAACGGGTCAACCAGCTACCTGCTGTTTCAGAATTTATACTTAGTGGTCACTTTATGAGGTAGATCTGTACACCAGCTTGTGAATGCAAATATTTAAATCAGCCAATCATGTCACAGCAACTACATGCATAAAAGCATAGAGGTCTGGTCAAGAGGTTCACCTGGTTCTCTGAACAAATGTCAGAATGGGGAAGAAATGTGCTCTCAGTGACTTTGACCATGGAATTATTGTTGGTGCCAGACAGGGTGGTTTGAGTATCTCAGAAACCACTGATCGCCTGGGATTTTCACACACAACAGTCAAGAGTTTGCAGAGAATGGTGCGAAAAACGGCAGTTCTGTGGGCTAGAAACACATTGTTAATGAGAAAGGTCACAGGTGAAGGGCCAGACTAGTCCAAACTGAGGGTGCCAGCGACGCAAATAACCATGCATTACAACAGTGGTGTGCAGAAGAGCATTTCTGAACACACAAGGCACCAAACCCCCAAGTGGATAGGCTATAGCAACAGAAGATTAAAAAATAAGTAATAAATACCAAATAAAGTGCTCACTGTGTCACTTGCGACGGTCAAACTCAGAGCTGGTCTGAACTGGTCAACCAGAAAAACCATGTCCCTAACAAGGCAATGAAAATGTACATCTTATGATGTCCTAATGAAGAGATTAAAAAAGTTGTATCAAAGCAGTGCAGTCTGAACAAATAGTCTAGATAAAGAATTTAAATTAGAAAAATGAAACCGAGATGAAATTGAGCAGCTTTTGTAATGGCTTAAATGTCATCGATGAATACCGACAAGCCTTGATTCAAAGAAAACCATTCTGCCTCTTCAAAGACAAATTGCATTCAATCAAACAAAACCCAAGGTTCAGCTATGCTCAATCGGATCAGCCTGACGTGGATAAGGGTCTATTTTATGCCCATGAGGGCTTTACATCCAGGAAACAGGAACTTGTGCGGCCTCATTCGCAAGAGCTGAAAATACCAGAACCAGAAAAAGGCACAGCCTTATTCTCGTAAGGACTGAAAACGGAGAAAATGGTAATAATGGCATTCTCCACTGCCATGCCATAGGTAAGAGCTGTGGCTTGCAATCTCAGTCCTGGAGACCCTTGTGTAGGCCGGTTTTTGCTCCACTCCAGGTTGTTGAACACGTGTTTAGGTTTTTATATTTTTTCTTTAAACTTCATAACACAATTCTCATTTAGCTCATTATCATTTGTGTTGTTTCAGTGGGCAGGTGTTCGCACTGTCTCCAATTAGGAGCCAATTTCACAACCTAAGCTTTTCATTGAATCTGTTAAAATAAATAAATAAATTCAATAAAAGAAAATGAAATACATTACCTATTTTTCTGTAATTGTTTGCAATATAGCACAAAAAGCACACTGTGAATATGGACAATAATTTTTAGTGCCATGGATGGCTTCTTCTGATATAAAGTGGTTTCAGATAAAAGTAAGGTATATAAAGTCTTGAAACATTAATAGTGTCTAATTAAGAAAAAAGAAGAGCTTGTTAAAATTCTGGGATTGCAATTACGGCTGGAACAAAACCCAGCAATCATAGCAGTCTCCAGCACTGAGCTTGAGAACCACTGGGTTAAGTATTCCAAACAATGATTTGTATTAATATTTCAGGGCTTTTGGTGGCAATTTGTGTTCAGAAATGTAATTATAAGCAAGGGAAGAGTTTAGCAGATGCCATACACTGTTGTGTCGTACCTTACGTCTGGTCAAAACGGTTGTTTGAAAAGTGTGTTTGAAAGCAGGCCATTAAACGTAATTATCTCTTGTACCACCAGTCCCTACAATGCTGTTATATAATTTAACATTCATTTCCAAATAATATTGCCTTGATGAAGGGAAGGAAAACCTTTTTTTCCCCTGCCATGGTCAGTGGTGAGAAGTACAGAAACGTGCTAGTACTGCATATGTGTAAGTACTGGAGTATTTTGGATTTTTCTGGTAATTTTCTGGAGACAATACTTTCCCGGCGGCATGGATGGTGCAGTGGGTAGCACTGCCGCCTCACAGCAAGCAGGTCCTGGGTTCGAATCCCCGTCGGCCGGGGCCTCTCTGTGCGGAGTTTGCATGTTCTTCCCGTGTCTGCGTGGGTTTCCTCCGGGTACTCCGGTTTCCTCTCACAGTCCAAAGACATGCATGTTAGGCTGATTGGAGAGTCTAAAATTGCCCGTAGGTATGGGTATGGGTGTGTGAGTGAATGGTGTGTGTGCCCTGTGATGGACTGGCGACCCGTCCAGGGTGTATTCCTGCCTTTCGCCCAATGTATGCTGGGATAGGCTCCAGCCCCCCTGTGACCCTGTTCAGGATAAGCGGGTTCAGATAATGGATGGATGGATGGATGGATGGATGGATGGACAATACTTTCCACTCAAGTACACCGATGAGCCAAAGCATTATGACCACTCACAGGTGAAGTCAATAACGTTGATTATCCCATAACAAGGACACATGTCAAGGTGTGGGATATATTAGACAGCAAGCGAACAGTTGGCTCTCATAGTCCCTCAGCAACTTTGACCAGGGCAAAATCGTTATGGCCAGACGACTGTGTTGGAGCATCCCCAAAATGGCAAGGCTTGTAGGGTGCTCCCAGTGAGCAGAGGTGAGTGTGATGCCCTGGGCATGTTCTGCTGGTCCGGGCATTCATGTAGACATCAATTTGATATGTGCCACTGTTGTGTTGTACCTTACATCTGGTCAAAATAGTTTCAAAATTGTGTTTGAGTGCAGGCCATCAAAAAAATGTTTTTTGACGTAACTAAATGGTATCAAGGATCGTTAGAATATGCCTTTTATTGTCTGAATCTGTGACCAGGTCAGGGTTGCAAACCATGGGGGAGCCTGCTGTTTTATTGCCCTGCATTGCAAATAAACTGAGAAAATAATGTTGTACACACCCTTACACTCGAAGAATTAACTAGAAAGAATAGTTTTTTAAAGCTCATCTGTCATTTCATCATGAATGCACATGTGGGATATTTTGACATGACTGGCTTGACAGCATATGCATGATTAATTATTGTTATGATGCACAGAAACCAAAGTATGCTCTTTTATATTGCTACCGAACACATCACACTTTGAAACAGAAAAGGTAATCAATAAGCAAAAGGTGTGTGCATGTGTGTGTGTGAGAGAGAGAGAGAGAGAGAGAGAGAGAGAGAAAGAGAGAGGTAGTGTGAATGTGTGGGAGAAAAGTGTTGGCAAAGGGAAAATTAACGTTCTTCGGTTCAAACCATGAAGCATGAAGTTGAAATTAAGGGGGAATATATAAAGACTTCCTCCCCTTTTTCAGAATTTATTCTTCCATTTATCAGAACTTGTAGAGAAAGTGGCGAATGAAGACTCCGATTCAGCAGGTTTCCTCTCCCCTCGCCTCACTCTCCACACTCGTGTCTACTGTCTCTGAACTACTCCAAACTGCTCAGCACTTTAATTAAACTGAGCGTTTTCCAGCCATCAGAAGACAAGCTGTTATCAGTTCATATTTCACACTCGACAATGTCCTTGTGAAGTCCCGAATTTCATCTCGAGCCGTTATGAAATATGCGCATGCAAATTTGATTCAATTCAGTGAAGTTTATTTTAATGCTGCACGCAAGTAAAAAGTGATTTTATGGTGTTTATATTTTTATATGAAAGTTCATGAGAAGGCAGTTTCAAGGGCACTTTAATTGATGAATGTGCCATTTGAGCAATTTATTTGCAGTGTTTGACAACTTTATACCTCTGTAGAGTTTTGAGCAGACTTCCCATTTGGTCTTCATAAAAAAAATAAATGATAAATAAAAATAAATGACAAACACAGATCTTGCCATACAGGATTCAATTCCTGTATATCACACAGCTGAACTTGTCTGTTGGATGTGACAAATGTTTGAAAGCACAGTTTTGTTTCTGAGGGAGGAACCTCAAGGTGCATCGTAAAACTGTTTATTTGTAACTGTCCGCAATGACAACACCGACTCTGCAGCATCACGTATCTCAAACACGCAATTAAGAAAATATGATATTCCATATTGTAGGCCTATGCCACCAGAGATTCCCTCATACGAGGACTGTATAAGTGCTAGCATAATACAGTGTGCTGGCCATACTAATATAACATATATAATATAATGTAATGGTGAGAACAGGCCATTCAGCTCTGCAATGCTCGCCATTTCCTTCCCCTAAGTGTACCTACTGCTTTGGTTGCCTAAAAGAGAAATAGTATCTAGCACTGTATCAAGCCTGGTTTTGAAAATCCCCAGTGTTTTGTCCTGGCAAGCTATTCCAAAGCAGTGACAACTCGCTGTGTGAAAATATACTTCCTAATATCTGTACGGAATTTCACCTTTGCCAATTTCCGTTTCTGCCTTCGTTCTGCTAACCAAACTCACACTGAAGAATCGCCTATAGTTCACTTTGTTAATCCCTTTAAGCCCTTAAATCTACCCTGGGGCTTGAACCTCCAAGCTCCCAGTCATGTATCTTAGCCACTAGGCTACAGGCTGTGTCGACAGGCCGCGAACACGTCCATGTGCCATCCTCTGGGTTACCATGTAACATGCTAAGTCCTTTAGCATGTTTGATTATTTTTTTAACTGCAATTTAAATCCATCCAGCTAGCAAATTCATCCACACTACTGTTCAAAATAATACAATTTTCAACGTTTACCTTTGCAAATAGATTCATGGGAGCTAGACATGGACTTGGAGCTCACTGCTGGTCATAACATGAAACAGTTGCCATCATCTCTGGTCTCCTGGTCTCCACCAGGAATCCACTAGTAAAGCGCCCAACGGAATCACATATATAAAAAAAAAAAGAAAAGAAAAAAAAAAGGGTGGATGAAACACCAATAGTCCTTCCTGGCACCGAAGTACAATGAGCTGAAAGCCATCAGTGACGCCAAAACACTTAGGCTCATTAGAGCTCGCTGCAATAAAAAAGACAATCAAACGTAAGAGATGTGTTCATCACCCAGAGTGTGCAGGGACTCATTTACTAGTCTCTGGTGGTCAGATGGGCAATCTACTCTAGCAGGAATGAGAATATTGTAAAAGGCCAATATGCCGCACAATCACCAACATATGCCTTGTAATGGAGCCTGAGAAAGTGAGACTGAGGCTACTGTTGTTAACTGGAAGAACAGTATTGCGAACCAGAATCAGTATTTAATCCTATCATATACTGTATAGGTAATTTGCAAAGTCTGTTATTGTAAGCCAACAATGAGACCATCTGAGCATTTCCATTGGTGGAAAATAATTTGGAATTTTTTCCAGGCAAAAAAAAGAAGGAACGACATTTCCATCACATCATTTTATTTTATATTGATCTGCTACATACAGAATTAAGTACATTTAACTACACTTATGTACAAAATGTGTTTGCCAACTACTGTTTCTATATTACTGATATTTGGTTCTCGGGGGATATATAATAATATTGGGGTTGTATTTGCTCTCTCAGTAGCTATTACTTAATCTAAGGACACTTGGTAGGACAGAAGTTTCAGTCATCTCTTGTTTTTACTAAAAGACATGAGAAACTATAGGAAAATGCAACACGTTTAGTCGGCCAGAAAGGGGAGGGGCTTTTGGGGCTTTTGCTTCAGAGTGACCGAGTCATAACTTCTGGTTTATAATTTACCCCCCAAGTAGGAATTTTCAGTTACAGTTCCCAAGGGCAAGACATAACAGATTTGACAGTGCAGACTGGCGTTTAGTATTTATTAAAATAATAATAATAAAAAATAAAATAAAAAACTGGTAAAAATGTTATTAACCAGTTTACAAACACTTGAAATTGATTTTGCATTTGTTTTTGCACCATGAAAAATTCAGTTAATTTATTTCTTGTTTTTATTCCTAGAACCATTTTGAATCCTTGGTACTTTTAGCTGCAATCCTAACCCCCCAGCCATAACATTACATAACACAAAACATACCACCAAAAAATAGAGTCATCCCAAATCTTAGATTTTTTTCCCCCAGTAAGTCTGGTGAGAGAAAAAAAGAATGAGCACAATAAAATATTTACAAGAAATGTACCTAGTTATTTATTTAGAACAAAAGTAAATATTTTCCTGAAAAACTGAAGCTATAGTGTTTACAGTGTAGAGATTTTGAGCTTTCAAAATGTTTTTATGTGAATGGTAGCTCCTGAAACCCCCAGATCCTGCCTCAACACAAACAGTAACCTTAGTGCTAACCTTAAAGGTACAATAGGTCATTTCGGACTTCTAACGATCAGGAGAGGAATTGCAGGAACAAATACGCTCAAACCACAACAGTGTTTATTTTATTTATATTTTAACACAACAATCTTACCTATTGTAGCGTTAATGCTAATCTGAGCCATGAGACATAAAATGAGGTTCACCACGGAAATGTGAAAAAATGAGTGAGAAACAATATAAATATATAGTAGACAAAAATATTTACGATCCATATCCACAAAGTCCTTATTATGAAAATACATTTTAGAAAAAAAAAAAATAAGAGCGCAGAGACTCAGTCAGAGCGCAGAGACTCAGAGCGCAGAGACTCAGAGCGCCGAGACTCAGAGCGCAGAGACTCAGACAGTGCGCAGAGACTCAGTCAGAGCGCAGAGACTCAGAGCGCAGAGACTCAGACAGAGCGCAGAGACTCAGTCAGAGCGCAGAGACTCAGACAGTGCGCAGGGACTCAGTCAGAGCGCAGAGACTCAGAGCGCAGGGACTCAGACAGAGCGCAGAGACTCAGACAGTGCGCAGGGACTCAGACAGAGCGCAGGGACTCAGACAGAGCGCAGGGACTCAGACAGAGCGCAGGGACTCAGACAGTGCGCAGGGACTCAGAGCGCAGAGACTCAGACAGTGCGCAGAGACTCAGTCAGAGTGCAGAGACTCAGTCAGAGTGCAGAGACTCAGAGCACAGAGACTCAGAGCGCAGAGACTCAGACAGTGCGCAGAGACTCAGTCAGAGTGCAGAGACTCAGTCAGAGTGCAGAGACTCAGAGCGCAGAGACTCAGACAGTGCGCAGAGACTCAGTCAGAGCGCAGAGACTCAGTCAGAGTGCAGAGACTCAGAGCGCAGGGACTCAGTCAGAGCGCAGAGACTCAGTCAGAGCGCAGGGACTCAGTCAGAGTGCAGAGACTCAGAGCGCAGAGACTCAGAGCGCAGAGACTCAGTCAGAGTGCAGAGACTCAGACAGAGTGCAGAGACTCAGACAGAGTGCAGAGACTCAGAGCGCAGAGACTCAGTCAGAGTGCAGAGACTCAGAGCGCAGAGACTCAGAGTGCAGGGACTCAGTCAGAGTGCAGAGACTCAGAGCGCAGAGACTCAGAGCGCAGAGACTCAGTCAGAGTGCAGAGACTCAGAGCGCAGGGACTCAGTCAGAGTGCAGAGACTCAGAGCGCAGAGACTCAGTCAGAGTGCAGAGACTCAGAGCGCAGAGACTCAGAGTGCAGGGACTCAGTCAGAGCGCACAGAATCAGAGCGCAGAGACCCCATTAAGTCTGGTGAGAAAGAAAAAAAAAAAAAAAAAAATGAGCACTAAAATATTTACAAGAAATGTACCTAGTTATTTATTTAGAACAAAAGTAAATATTTTCCTGAAAAACTGAAACTATAGTGTTTACAGTGTAGAGATTTTGAGCTTTCAAAATGTTTTTATGTGAATGGTAGCTCCTGAAACCCCCAGATCCTGCCTCAACACAAACAGTAACCTTAGTGCTAACCTTAAAGGTACAATAGAATTGCAGGAACAAATACGTTCAAACCACAACAGTGTTTATTTTATTTTTATTTTAACACAACAATCTTACCTATTGTAGCGTTAATGCTAATCTGAGCCATGAGACATAAAATGAGGTTCACCACGGAAATGTGAAAAAATGAGTGCAGAGACTCAGACAGAGTGCAGAGTGCGCAGGGACTCAGTCAGAGTGCAGAGACTCAGAGTGCAGAGACTCAGTCAGAGCGCAGGGACTCAGTCAGAGTGCAGAGACTCAGAGCGCAGAGACTCAGTCAGTGCGCAGGGACACAGAGCGCAGAGACTCAGTCAGTGCGCAGGGACACAGAGCGCAGAGACTCAGACAGAGCGCAGGGACTCAGTCAGGGCATGTAAGTCCACATCCTCCTTGCGACATTGGGTATTCACTGCGTACCTGATTACCTGGCTAAATCCACAGGCAGATTCACAGACAGTTGCTCAGTTTTTAATAATCCTCTGGGAATTCTTTCAAATGTGCGTGGCCCTTCCTCGACAGCTGCGTTTTTATGTTTCAGTATTGTCTTAATGGTTGCCATTTTAATGCAGCAATTTCCAGCATAAGCACACTGTAAATTTACCAAGCTGTAATAATGTTGCAAATTATTATTTTATTTATTTATATTTGTAATACTTGGCTTTAAGGTGCAGCTGAAATACGGGGCAAAGCAGATGGGGGGGGACTGTAACTGTCTGAACAACCTTGGTGGGGTTGTTTAAAAGGATGTAGAGCAGCACAGTGGAGCCGTTTCTTTTGTTGCTGTTGTTGTTTTTTTCTTTGCTTGGCAAGCTTTACTCGGCTATTCCTGGTTGATATCTGTAGAGAAGGGATGCATGAAGCGTGCTGTGTTGTTACTGAAGATGCCATACGCATCTTAGGAAAGAGAAAGACAAAAAGAAGATGAAGCAGGCTGGATCTGCATGATTTCATCTAATGGAATATGAAAGCAAAGGCCTTTTGCCTTGCCTTGTATTCATCAGACAGTGCAGTATTATGAACAATGCCAGTAGAATCACATGATTTGGGTCACACAAATTAATGTTTCACTTTGCATGTTTTGATGATGATTATTATATATATTTTTTTTGTCACATAGGCGCACATACTTAGTCAAAGGCTTCTGTTAACACAATTACAATTCTAATCTTATTCATTTTGGTGGACCCCACTTCTGTTTAAAAAAAAAAAAACCTCTTTCCTATAGGGTAATGTGAGATGGGCAATCTGCACTTTATACAACATATGTCCAAATGTAAAGAATTACTCTTTTTGCATTCACCTCACATGACAGAAACATAGGGACTGTTCAAAAATGAGGTCTGGAGTGCTACAGAAAGCCTTTACTGTTAAGTGACCACTGGTCATATCCAGTTTTAAAGGTTGTGATGTGGAAAAAAAGAAGAAAGAAATCACGATAAAAATGTGATGCTTGCACTGTAAGCTGATGCATTTTTCTGAAAACACATTCCCAGGGCAATTTGTCATGTTAAATAGCATTACTTGAAAATAATTATAAATAAACAGGTGATTATGGCGAGATTCACAGTTATAATTGAGATCGCGTCACAGGGCACTTTCTTGCTCTGACACCTCTCTCCCCACTGTTATCGAGATCAGCATTTCTAACCTGTGGGAAAATCATTCGTGCTTCACGATGGCCAGACAATTTTGTCTAGATAATTATTTGACTTGTTTTTGTAAGTAAAATTTAAGGACAAATGCTGATTGAATCTCAGCCAACATGGCTTTCATGGAATGGATATCTACTTTTACTCAGTTGGGAGTTATTTTTATGCATATCAACCTTAATGTAATGGAAAAAAATAAGATAAATGATGACTAGTTGCTGTGATGTTGGGTTTTTTAAATTATAGTACCAGCGAGTTAGATTTTTTATGAATATATATATATTTATAAATTAAAAGATAAGTTATAGATATGCCTATACAGGCAATCAAGCATGATCTACATTACAAGCAAGCAATGTGCAACAATAACGTTAATGAAGGAAATTTTGGTTTTATGGCAGGCACTTAACTATTCAGAAGGTAAGAAATCTATTTGAATGTCATCCATTAAACTTCAATTTACACTGAATTACAAAAAGAAAAAAGAAAAAACATATACATATATATATATATATATATATTTACTTGTGGGTTCATTAGTCTTGTAATACTCATGAAACCTGTGAGGGCAAATATTCTACCATACACTCTGAATATTGCACTTTTTGATTTCATCGTTCTTTGTCATGAAATTACCTCAGTACAGTAAACCATCAAACCATTCGCCCATTATTGTTGTGGGGAAAGAATTTACATTTCTATAAGGTTAACTATAACTAAATCCTCCTAAGACCGAGAAATCTATTTTTTTTTTACATGTTTTTTTTTTTCTTTCTTTTTTGACATAATATACATTATGAACCCCTGTAACTATAGTTTTCAGCAAAGCAGAAAAGGCACAATTGTGAAAGGCTCAGCCTCACACAAGGTGCTAGTGAATGTCCTTTTTCCGTGATTTTGTGACACCAGGCTGTAGTGCAAATGCAGTACAGTTAAATATATAATTAACTGTGGGTGATTAAGGTTTGGTTTCATTATCGCCGATCACATTGCCACATTTCTTTAAACACAGTGTGCTAGTGACACAGCCAACTGATAATTCTGTCACGGCATTAAAGCAAGTACATTATGAGAGGTTTTCTGGTCAGTTTAGCATTCACATTAGATGCTAACATTGACCAAACACATACATTCCTCATCTGTAGTTAACGCCTTTCCTGTTAATAATGACCACTGGTCATTTCTCCTTCAAAAACAGTATGTTAACGCCACAGCCAACAGAAAATTCTGTCATGGCATTAGAGCAAGTACATTATGAGAGGCCTCTCTACAAACCATTACTCGTGATAGCCATACAAAGGTGAGACTGAATTGTTTTAATTTTCATATTTACTTCCCCCTCAAAACACATTTCCATTTATAGTGTGTTTCCTTGTTTCTTTGCTGTCAGTTTTTGATTCACACCACTTTTCAAAATAAACACATACAAAAAAATCACCACTTCAACAAAGTTTAATTAATTTCAGACATGCACTTGATAAGATGAAAGTACACTCACTAGGGAAACAACTCCACAGCCAACTAATCCCTGCTCTCTCACACATCGTCCATTTATACACAGCTTCTGCTTTTTTTTTTACATCCATTTTATAGCCAGATATATACTGTAGCAGTTCTGCTTAAGTACTTTGCTGAAGGGCAAAACGTCAGTGGAATTGAACCCGGTCATATGACACTGCTGCCATTATGTCATGTAGAGTACAGCACATCAGATTGTAATATACCACCCGATTGGTACGAACATCTGAAAAGCATTTTTTTTATTTTCCAAAGGTTTGCTCAGTCATTGACCGAGCCCTGCCAAACGCACAAATAATATAAAGTTGTCAGTGTGTTCTGTGCAAAATATTAAGGAGCCACTAGTTTTAGGGATAGCCACTGTCCCCTAACAAATGCGTATTTAGCACTATTTGCCGTTCAGACTGCCGTTGTCGGTCTACGGTCTGCTTGCCTCAAAGATCTGCTTGGGGTTCTTCCATATCTCTGTTGCTTAGCGGCGTACTGTGACGTCACATTTTCAGACTAGTAATCAGGCACTGTATAGACTGCAAGCTGAAAAGTGTCGAAAGGGCTGCAATGGTGACAACTTAACAACCATGGGCGGCCTGTAGCGTAGTGGTTAAGGTAAAGGACTGGGACACGCAAGGTTGGGGGTTCGAATCCCAGTGCAGCCACAATAAGATCTGCACAGCCGCTGGGCCCTTGAGCAAGGCCCTTAACCCTGCATTGCTCCAGGGTAGGATTGTCTCCTGCTTAGTCTAATGAACTGTATGTTGCCCTGGATAAGAGCGTCTGCCAAATACCAATAATGTAATGTAATGTAACCTAAAGAGTTAATTCCACGTTCCGTGGCAAAATATGTCAATACATAGTGGATACAATGCTAAAACTTTACCTGAGACCAGCAAACCGATAAAATGGCACTTTCACAAATGGCTTTTCTTTTAGGTAATGGTTGGAAAACTATGAATGTGTGCTTTACAAGTTCTACAGCAATCAAAATGCGACACATCACGATACGTCACGACTCAGCAGCGATATTCAAGGCCACCAGGCTGATCGTCGAGGTGAGCAGATCATAGCAGACACCAGCAGTCGATTGAGGGCTAGAGAAGCGAGCGTTGAAGGTGGCGGCAGACTGAAACCCAGCCTCCCTTAGCGATATGCTATGGCTATGCGCATACTGTATCATCTCAGACTCCCAGCCACAGTCAGCACTGCCACTGCGCTTGTTTTGAATGTTTTAAGACTCCTCGCCCACCTGTATTTCTGCACTGAGCACAGAGCCGTGTTTACCACAAACCCTAATGATGAAGCAGCCAGACACAACACACTTGAGTAGTCATTTGCTTGTGAAGTCAAATGTACAAGGTGTTGCCGTTCCCTGCTGTGCCACTGTGTTTGTGGTTACATCAGCAGTGCGGAAAGTGTTCATTCTGACATTCTGGGGCTGGCCCTTTGGGGAAATAACCTCCCGAAAGAATCATTTCACTCCCCCAGGTAGCAGTTTCAAGGAGGAGGTGTGGCTGGGTGAGGTTAAATGCTAAGTGAAATTAGCAAGTTATTCTGCATGATGATCCTAGCTCATACTCTCCGTTTGCTCTTTACTTTTCCGAAACAGTAAAATTCTTAGTGTTAAATATACTCTTACAGAGAACAACATATGGTGTAAAATTGACTCATATGTACTCTTCGGAGTTGCTGTAAGGTGTATTTCTTCCGATAGGCTTCAAGTCTTTATATTAAGCAAAAACGTTATGCAAACATGGAAATTGAGCCCGCGAATGCCTAAAAAGTCAGGGAAAAGGTATACTTCCCAAAATGTTGGTGTTTTCCTTTAATGGTGCAGCTTTTGGTTTGTTTTCTTTTATTTTTTCTTTATGTATATCTGTAAAATGATTTTGATAAATAATTTTTTTCATGAAATATTTGGTCACCACTGGCTTTAGTGAGGCAGATCTTAGTGCCATAAGCATGTGTTTGTGTTCATTCTTTTTATTATGTAGGGCACAAAGACAGGGGCCCTATGTATCTTAGGGATGCTGTGCTGTTCTTAGCACATCTGGAGCATTTTCTCCCAGTCGGAGCAGTTGATATTAGGCGGTTATAACAGTGGTAAGGGTTGTAGCACAGGTTCACAGCCCCAGGGACAATGCTGGCACCATCTGTTTAGAGTTTGCATATTCTCGTATTCACGCAAGCTTTTTTTCAGATGCTCTACTTTCCAACTCCTCTGCAAAGAAACAGACACTGGCCCGGATTCATTTAACAATTGTCCTTAACTTTAACTTAGAAACAAACAAAAGTGTTCATTATTTTCCTCACAAACACATTTCAGCACATTTTTTCAGCTCTTGGAAATATGTATTGGTGACTAATAAGGATGTTTGTTGCTTCAACCCAGGCAATACTGCCTATGTTGTTGCTTGTGTGTGTGTGTGTCTGCGTGTGCGTTTGTGCAACAATATGTGTGTGCGCGCGCACGCATGTAAGAAATAGATAAATATTTCAATAGATCCCTCAATTAAGGTGAATTTGTGCAATCCAGGGCAAGACTGACAAACGAAAGCTATTTATTTATTTATTTATGTTGTTGTGATGGGGCTGTTTTTCTCATATTACGAAGTCTCTGTGCTGTTCCATCCTAACTTAATGTTTTTCTTTTTCAAGCTGAAGCTGAATCTTTTTTTCCCCCCCTCTCCATCTCCTCTGGGGAACTCAAAGCTTCCAGCCTTAATGCACGGGGAGGCCTCAGAAGGTTCAGCTCTGCGCTTGTTCTGAAATTATTTCTCCCCGCTGAGGCACCATCAAGGGGATCGCACCATGCCCTTCCCCCCTCCCCACTCCAACCGCTTCCCACACACCTCATCCCGGGCCCAAAACTGCACCCCTGGGGGACCATGCGTTCCCGCGCAGGCACCTCCGCGTCTGAGAGCACCTCCGTCGACGGTTTCTCACCCCGCTCTGCCGTTATTAATGCTGTTTAAGAGACACCCCGCGCTCTCTCCCCCCCCCCCCCCCCCTCACCTCCTCTCCGTGTCGTCATGAATAATGAATGCCCCAAAATCCCCACTTCTCTGCAGCGGAGACGACGCCGTCGAACGCTGCGTTGTTTTGCACCCTCCCCCGTCTCCAGTCCGCAGTCTCCCCCGACCCGAAATGGCTGAGAAGCGAACTTTTATTTCCGCGTTAGTCCTTTTCCATTTTCATTATTGCGCCCGGGCCGCGGCGGGGGCTGTTAGCCGTCGGCCCCTGGTCAGGCGCTTCCGTCTGAACTTTGCAGGGGGAAATGGGAAATTGCTGTGAAATGTCATCTTTTACTCACAGCCCAGGCAGGTGCATTAAAAGTCAAAAGCTGGTCAATCACCTTGCTGTTATTGCCTGCTTGTCCCCGCTGTCTCCTCTGACCAAAAAATAAAAATCCCCATTCGAAAAAAAAAATCACCCTAGCTATTTCTTCAAGGGTAATTTGAATTCGCCCTTAGTTCTTGTTTAACAATAATCGTGTCTCCCTTTTTCAGCCAGTCGACAGCTGAACCGAGTCTATTGGTGTTTTCAATTTTGTTGTCCAGTGTTTTTAAATCTGCCCTTGCATTTAAACTGATAAAATATTCATTTAATTTCATGCATGGTTTTATCTGGAAAGCAGTTAACACCTGTATCACCCCTTTTCTTATCATAAGCTTGAAAATGCCATACCCCAAAATAAATTAACCCTTTTGACTACAAGCATTACTAAAGAAATGTTATAGAAGCTCACAAACTGGAAATGGAAGTATTTGAAAATGAAATATTTTGAAAATGAAAATATTTTCAGTTTGAGTGGATACAAAATGTGGCCACAGTTAAAACACTGGCCAAATCCTCTTTCAATATCACAAAAAATTAGCATTCTGCATTGTCTAGGCAGTTTTCCAAAAAGGACATTGAGTCTTCAAAAGGACACATGGAAATAAAATGATATTATAGTTTTTCTGAAAAAAAGTGTTTGCACTTCCCCCCGCCTGTTACCCCCCCCTACCTCTGCCTTCTTGTGCTCCTTGACATTTGTCAAATACCCAACCCCCATGAAAAAAAACACATTCCATAATTTCACATATGTATTATTGAAAGCAGGTGTGCTCCTTATTTAGATGCATACTGAATATTTCAGAATATATTTAGATGATCACTGATATAAATGGGGTCACTACGATGAAAATACCCTCTATTGTGGAGCCAAAAGGCATTTTCACGGTCTTCTGAGAAGTTAGAGAGACAAGAGATTCCTTGTGAGTCCCTGCAAATTTGCTGTAAAACATTAACCTTTCTTGGCCATAAAATCTCAAGAACAGTTTTTGCCGATATGCAACTGTCTCAGTGTGCGTCTCGCAACAGTTTCGCCATGCAGGCATCATTTCAGAAGTTGTTTTATTAAAGCCTACCCTTCCCAGTACTTCAATATTATATCACTAACCGGTTCTTGGTTCAGATGAAGTTATACTGTATTTTTTGCTCACAGATGGGAATCGCACCTTTACCGTGCAAAAGGTTTTATCGATACTGGTCAGAGAAGTTCGTACGTGGGCTCTTCTTATTCCAGAGAGCCTATACAAAACATAGGTAATAGCGTACATATGTACAAGTAGAAGCATACGTTGAAGCATGCAGTAGCGAAACGGACAACAATGATAATTCCTTCAGAGAAATAATGTCAAGTTTACACTTTTCTCAAATTGCATTATACATTTGGTTTGCTGTGAAAAGGACACTGATTACTTTATTTTGTGTAGTATATGAATTTCCAAAATGCAGAGGAGTCTCCCCATGCTTGTTTTGCCACCCACATTACAGAATAACTGTTATCGTTAAAGCAATGGTATCTTAAAATAGGTTATACAGACAGAACTGTGAGTTTGAAACTCTTTCAAACAGTATATCATTTTACCATAGTGATCAAACATCAAGGAATGAATGCAAAGAAAACCCACACTGGCCCAGCCCAGCTTTTGCTTGTGCTAGCTCACCTGTGGCACTGTGCTGAGTAGTTCACCACATTGAGGGAAAGCTTTGTCCATAGCAGTAACACAGCTGTGGTGATCCCATAGCGAGCAGGGAATCAAAAACAGGGAATAAATGGATATATCAGGTTATGGTGACCAATTCCAGGTTTATTTTCCCTCTGGGTACTGGATGGGTAATATGTTGTGACTGAGCTGGTTTGATCTTTTGTGGAACCGTGTGTGTGTACAAAAAAAGATAAGAAATAAATGAGTCTGTACACTGATGCAGTCCTTTTGTTGTCACACCATTTATTTATCTTCCCTGGACTGTACACCAGGGATGTCAGATCGTACAGTATCTGAAAAGGGCCAGTGTGGGTGCAGGCCTTTGTTTTAGTCCGCCACTAAAGACACCTGGTTCTACTTATCAAGGTTTTGATTGTAGAGTGTGATTAGTTAATTACTTGTTTCAGGTGCAGTAGCGCTGGGCTAAAACCAGAACCTCCACCCAAAATCTTTTTCGGAAAAGATTGTTACCCCTGCTCTTTACCTTGCCCAACTTCAGGGCATCTGCCAAGTAAGATATTCATATTCAAGTATTACAAATTCAGATCTACTGCTGGTGTACTCCAAGGATACAACTGCATTCAGGCCTTGGGGTCAGAGAGACTAATCATAGCACATTGTTAAATTGATTAGACAACAGTACCGCATGCACCACGCTGTGAAAAAAGGAAGTCTTCCTCTTAATTCAACCCGGACGTGATTTGAATAATACTCGAACAAAGACCTCGGTTAAACTTTTGCACGAGGCCTTGACTGACAATGTGTTACTTTTCGGTCTTCACAAACACAGCTTCACAAGCCGAGTGGGGATTGATTCCAGGTCGTAATGAATCTTTCCATGGTCACTTTCACAGCCTGAATGCCATCCGCTTGAACGTCGTACTTCTAAGCCCAGAAATTCAGATATAAAAACTGAAAGTCTGCTCAAAAAACATGATATAATTGGTTGTAGGGTTCTCATGTTGAAATTCCACAGGGGTCCAGCAAATGGCTGTGATTTCATTGCAGGTCAGAGGAAGCCGGAATAAGACCACCGATTACCTCCATCAGGGATGAATCAGAAACGTGGGAATTCATTTAATGCATGGTGTTTAATGAAAATCTTTTTTCAATGTAAAATTTTTTTAAATGTGTCCTGTACATTTAGGCTGTGCATTGATGCATAGAAATTGAAAAATGATTTTCTACTTTGGTAGAGTAAATAAATGAACAAGTGAGTGTGTGTGTGAGCGTGTGTGTATGCGCGGTATGCATGAGTGTGTCCGTGTGTATGTACGCTTCACTCATGTACGGTATGTGATGAAGACAGCTGTGTTTTTTCTCTACATAATGAGTCTTGTTTCTGATCAGAGCTGTGCTGTATTCCCAAGTAAAATGATATTCTAATTAAGCAATCGTCCCAATACTGATTTCTCATCAGTAATATAATAGGCCTTACTGTCACTAATTGACATTTTCGGCTGTCTTTAAGATTCTATTACAGATTCATAAAAGAACTGAATTTTTCCCCTTCCATTGTACTTCATTAATATAGGTATTTTAATGCATTAAATGATTTATTAATTTCTCATTTTAAAAATCCTGCCATACATCTTGAAGCCTGTGAAACAACATTTGGTCTTAATTTCAGAATGCAAAACCATTACATTAAAAAAAATACTGAAAACGTTGACCTAAAAATTTAATGTTATTTCAAGAAATGCGTAGAATTGCCATGACCTGACAGGCCAGTGATGTGAATTACTCTTGTACCATCAGAAATGTTTCTACAATTTGCCGTTTCAAGTGTGAACTGAATATAAAGTCTATTTGTGATTCTACTTTTCAAAGTAGCAAAAGGGAGTTAAATGCTTTGAAAATGGATGATCAAGAAAGCGCATGCCTTTGCAGTGCCAAAATAATTTACCCTTTAAATTGAAAGAGTTATCAAATCACGGTCCTCGTGAACTACTGGTTTTCCATCTCCCTTTACCTGGGAGTCAGGTTTGAAGACAGTCTGGCCAATCAGTAGCACTAACTGTTTAGCTAATTACCTGGGATGAAAGAAAACCAGGGCCAGATTTGGAATCGAGAACCAGATCTGATGATGGCTGGTGTACATCAGTTTCACAGTTTACTCTGTTCTACTGTTATACAGTCTTCAGTACTTAGTTAAACTTACAAAAAAACTAAAACAATGAGACCTTTCAGGTCAAACAAATAGTTAATCTTTTTTATTGAAGTCATTTTCCTCCCAGTGAAAATAAAACAGAAACCAATGGCTTCAATTAAGTTGTTTGTATTTTTCGAATCCCCTGTTCGTGAGAGGCACTAAAAATCCCTCCCACATAAGACATGGCAATGCTTGATGGTGAGGCAATACATTTTCTAAATAATAATAAAAGATGCTCGTTTATGAAGTCCATTGTGTAATGATTTTAGATTTCACGCACATGATGACATTACCTATCCTTTCAGTGACCTTGCAGCATGACCACCACTTAATTCACTGTAATTTGGTGTAAGTGATCTTTGTGGCAAATTAGCCCATATGTTGGAAACCCAGTATACCTTAACATATTGCATTAACGAAAATGGTTCTGTTTTCTGAAGTGGAGCTACTCCCTGTAAGATTTTGTCTCCAAATGTGCTCGTATGGATTTACACAAACTTATCATTTCTGTATTTTCGGCTTCAAATCGATATTTAAAGGCATTATTTTTCACGCGCTTGGTTCAAATGACATTAACATAATGGTAAATTTAAAAGTGAAATTGTCACAGGTTTAACATTATTAAATAAGACTTATCTGCTGTTTATTTTCTGGCTCTTTGTGAGCAAGGGCCTGTCGTCATTCAATGTTCCTTTTTGAATGACATAAATGCCAGTGCACAGACATGCAAAGGAGCACTTGCATTGATTTGTAAGTCAATGTTAAAGACAAATGTTGATTGGATCCAAGCTAAGGTATGTTGTGTCCTAGAAAGGGTGATAAAATCCATTCAGGGCACAGGTAATTAAGCTAGCCCGGGGAATGGGATAGGAAGGGGGGGGGGGGGGAGGAAAACTGAGAACATTCAAGACGACATTTTCTGATCATATGCTAGATGAGTCTGAGCTACCAATGTTTGTGAAGCTTCTTGTGGTCTCATGGTCTACTTTTTTGTTATCTGTCTCATTAACCTGCCAAGGTGATTGTGGTACTTCCACCATGAATCTGGGAGAGTGTGTGTTGTTAGCCGAGCTCACACGGACGTGAGTCGGAGGAAGACACTTCACATGCAACTTGAGCAAGCAGACTGTGCGTAACACCACTGACCACAAGGGGTCACCGGTGAGCCAATGACATTCATCCTGGTTGCTGAACCCCTCCTCTATTTGGGGACCGCTATGGCAAAAGATGTGTCCCCTTGCAGGGGTGCTCGCCACAGTCTGCGTTATGTATTTTTGCATTATGTACTAGGTGGTGGGGCCTAGTCACATACTGGAACACTGCTAGGACAGCACTTTGTTTTCTTTCCAATTCACTTACTTTCCTCAGACATTATGAAGCTGAATTATGTTTCTGTATGGGAGCAGGTTCAAAGGACCAAAACGTGACCGAGTTGGGTTCTAAAAGTTACTCACAACACATGAGAAGCACTGATATTTTCTGGGGGCATCCCTAGAGACAAGGGATGCACCCCAGAGGAGGAAGGGGGTAAACAAAAAAGGGATTTAGTAACTCCCTGGCAATTAGCCAACCAAGAACACAACCTATTAAAACCGGTCGCCAACTGCGCTATAGCCTACCTAGAACCGGGAACGGTAAACGAGAGACAAGACATCCCATCTCCTATTCCACTAACAAAGTGGGAACGCTGACCCTAACACTAGAATACACAAAAATATTTACAGTTAAATTCCACTGACGATGCAGGATTATATGCGGAGGTGGGAATACATTAAACAAATTAACACCCTTAGCTCCACTGGCCAAGCAGGAATCCTAATAATGCATTAGGTAGTGTACACACAGTGGCGGGGGTCTCAGTTCCGGACCCCCAAGCTCATCGACGAGTTTGCGAAGCTCTCCACTTGAGAGGGGTGATCCGCCAACAACCATGTACAGTACTTGACTTTGAGGAGTCAGCAACCACAGATATTCACCAGGCACACACCTAGGCCCACTGACTGCGCAGGAGACTTACAAATGCAGCAATTAAATGCTACTACGACTCCAAAGGATATCACTCAGCACCCTGGGCGGTGCCCCACAACCATGCATTTCATCTCAGTGAATTGAACACACAAATAACAAATAAGTTATTCATAAATACATGAACAGCCACAAAGAGCCCCGAGATCTATATTGGCGATATCGGAGCTTCGCACAGTTCTTACAGGCAGGCGTGATAACCCCAAACTAATGTTTATATCCTCAGTGTAATATGTAGAAACAAACATGCACTAATAGAAAATATACATTATTCATACATACAAACAGCCACGGAGATCTCAAATATAGAACTCCTGGAGCTTCACACAGCATTACTGGCAGGAGCACTAACTCCACAGTCGCGTATATATCCTTAGTGTACCATGTAGAAACAAACATGCACTGACGAAAAGCATAAGTACCTTGGCCAAAAGGCTTATGTGAAAGTAACCCAACCATACAATCCACAAAGGGGATCTCCGATCTGGACTATTGGGGGTGCGCAGGGGTCTCTCGGATACGGATGTTACCTCCGACAATGGCGAATTGAGACTTGGCGATGCATTTCCAATAACAAATAAAAACGACCACAATCACAAAAATATTGTGCGTGGAAAGTGACAAAAATAAACACCTCGCTATACCAAAGTAAACGTCAGGCGGCTGACAAACCGGGAAACCGCACACTACGGGAAAGACACACAATGACGCCAAGAATAATTGCCTCATACGGACAGAGGGAATATTGACTTCCCTTATGCTTGATCTAAGCTGTAGGGAGTCTGAGCCAGTCTTAATTACCAGAGGGTCTCAGTACTCCTGGGTTCCAACTCAGCCTGAAGCTCCCTCCTAAAAGGTAGCTTTTAAACCAGGCAGAAAAACTATGGACGAACAGCCCATGAGCGAGTGCGTGGAAAAAGGGTGCAAAAATCTCAAAACTCTAACACTTGGCCTAGACAGTAGGAAGCTGCCAACGGGGTCTCAAAATCTCAGAGGAATCCCATCTTCCACCGGTCGCATGTCTAACATTTGTGCACCAAATAAAATGTGAAAGTGAAGGTGTGAGAGACTGTCCTCACTACTCTAAGGTGACGGAGAATTGCTATGTGTTTAGCTCCCATAGACTCCATCACAACAGGTAAATGAGAATCGTAAGTCACACCTCACATAATGCACAAATGGACATTGGAAAAACTAAAACAAATAACTTGCTATGGAGAATGCAACAAACAAACCCCATTTCAAACATAACCAGGGCTTAAATAGAAAAGCACACAGCTGCCCTTCATGAGCAATCAAACCAGACGTGGCAGACAACTGGAATCAGTTGTCAGCATGAAGGAATGATTACCTAATCAGCATTCATTGCCAAATTTAAAATTAATTGCCAAATAGGCAGAAATGTGACAAGCACAACGGTAGTCCCTGGAAATTAGTTAAGAGTCGAACCAAGAACCATGACAGTTTCTGTGCAAAAAAAATGCATTGATGTCCAGATGTATATTTATATTTTGCAATGTTTTATGGGGAGTGTGCAATATCTTGGCATCTGTATGAAATGGCTAAGACATGGCAGGAAAGGTGCAGATTTTCTGTGAGGAATATGTTGGGGGTTTTTTTCTCTCCCCTTAAATGTAAGTTATGATATAGCAGATCAGCACCTCTTGAATGTCCAAGACAAATTTCTCTTTGAGACAATAAAAGTTTATCTTATCTCATCGTATCTTATCTTATATAAACATATCACTTCATGTTTGTCTTTTAATTTGACACATGCGGTCCCTTGACTTGCATTGGACAGACAGATTGTTATTAGCTTCTTACCCAGGGCCAAGGCACAAACAGAGCTTTTCACAGGCAGGACTTAATTGAAATGTGGCTAGGGATATTTCAATTGATATCAATTCAGTTTGCAGCTGAACTAATTTACTACTCCTAATAAATAACCCACAAAGGTGAGTGCTTGTGTAGTGCAGTGATTAATAAAAATGTGTTTCAGTAGTACTCCATTGCATTTGCCGATTATCTTCCCCCATTGTACAATGCTTTGGAGCGATTTCACCTTCCTCCTCATTTCTCTTTACATTGTAGGGTTGTCATGTGCATGGAAATGTGGTAACGTGCACTAAATAGGGCAATTTAATGAGATATTAAGAAACACAGAGAATGGTAAAATATGTGTCATATGTAAAGCTGAAGTAATTTGCTTTTAATTGGTGATTATTAATTTGACAATTAGGATGATCCTGGCAACATAATGGGATGATAACTCAACAGGTGGCTGCATTAATTATTGCAGTATTTTACAAATGGAAGACCCACCTACAGGATATCAAACCAAATATCCAAAATCACAGGGTCCTACCAGCAGTGTACAGGCAGCTATAGCCTTATGTTTTCACAAATTATATCAGTGGTCCTCAATCCTGGTCCTGGAGAGCTGCAGGGTGTGGTGGGGTCCTCAATATGATATATTGTGGGCAACTCCATTTGGAAATTGATCAGTAATTATTTGGTTTCTTGGCCAGATTCACCAAATCAACCAATATTTAATGTGGCCCCTTTAAAATTAATTATGAAAACACAAGGTTTGCTAGAGATGGACTGTAATTTTTCATGTCAGCATGAACTCTGCTGATCCCTTCAGATATAGATTCTTTTTATTATGCATTTTTATCTGCATTTGTGTTTTAATTGCATATGACATATTTAATTGCACATGTTACATAAAGACCATTTTCAGTAATGAAAATCTGTCAGTGCGTACAAACAAATCAATTTGATCTGACACTGCTGGTGGAGTTCAATGTGAGGGGGGATGAACCGTGCTTGTCAAATATAGTCTCTGGTGCACTGATATGCAACTCCAGGTAATATTAACAATAATCAGGTACATTTCTCTACCTTCTCCAAAGGAAAAATCTGATATGTTTGTGAAAGTCTAAAGTCTAGATTTGCCAGTATTGGGATCCAATATGTTGCACACACACACAAAAAGATAATTGGCTGTAGAACTGGAACAGATAAACCCTGTTCTGTCAGTGTTGATATAGGAAACAAGAAGATCTAACCAACAAAGTCAATGTTATCTGCTGAAAATAATGCCGTTTTAACCTGACAGGGCAAAGAATAAATAAATAAATAAATAAATATATACAGTATACACTAGTCTATTCTGTTCCAATTAAAACATGGTCCGATTTCAACATCCAGCCAGCATTTCTGTGTATATTCTATGACAATTTGCTCAAAGTAGCAAAACTTAAAAAAAAGTGTATCACCCTTCCCCCTCAGTAATTTCATTCAACCAACCTCTGAGACTGCAATACATTAATTTCAATTAAATTAGACATGCAGTGGCCCCAACTATGCTAACTAAAACAAAATTAATTAAATAGAAAATTTGTCTAATGAAAAAATAGTCTTTTTCGATAGATCTTTGGCCCTGGATAGTCTTGGAAATGATTTCACATTGTGTTCAATATGAGCTCTTAATTACAAAACTGAATCAGTTTTTATGCTTAGTGAAGGCATGTGATTGTGTGCAATTACCCATTAATGTCCCGACCAATTTAGCCATTAATGCAGAAAGTTTACTTTAACTACCATTGAAGGCATGATAAACATTTTTTTTTTTAAAGCACAGTTGAGATGTACCTACATGCCTTCTATGGTCACTATATTAATGAAGTATATACATGCAGAGCACCAGTTATACTATATCTATCTAGAAGTTTTATCTGACGTGCTTCACAATGAATTCCTCTCATTCAGCCATTCACACACCATGCCACCAACCAGCTTGGCAGCTATTGGAGGATACTTTGACACAGTCGGGACAAGGGATCAAACCAGAAATCTTCTAACTGTCTGCCAACCGCTCCTACCTCCGGAGCTAAAGTCACCACCAGGGGCCTCGATAGGACGCTGAGAACCCGGTCCACACATCTCTGGGACTCACATTTTGGCCCCCGCCAAAAGCATTTCCTTTACCAAAATACACGGGAGTGTACAATTACCACCTATTTGGCTAATAGACATAATATAAGAAATAATTAGGGGGAAAAAGTGATGATTTACCACAAAATTACTATGTTTAATAACTTTCATATAATTACTGGGAGGAAATTCATTCTCAGGAAGTACATCTAAATTTAGCCTGTCACAAAAAAAAATAAAAAATCCTTCTGGCAAAAGGATTAAAAAAAAATTAAAACCCAATTGTTATCTCCATGTTAGATGTTGATACATGGTTCGATCGTGCCAATGGCAGTATTTCTGTGAGACCCTTAGAAAAATGAGAGACTTCATGCAGTGAAATTTAAACTGGCAACTGCCGATGCCGTGGGCTGAACGGCTACAGTAATGGTGTCCTTCTGGAGATCCATCCCTAACTCCCACTTTTAAAAAAGTTAATTTGGAGTACCTTTTTACAACTTCAAAGAGCTAAAGGTTTCCTCTGGGATACATGAAGGCTCTGCGGTGAAACTGGGTCCTTATCACTAACAGGAAGTACATGTTTTAAAGGCATATTCAAAAGGTGCATAAATATGTGAAAGCTATGAACCCTTTCATTTGCCTCCTGTCTATCCCTTGTAGCATACTGACACAGAGAAACAATGATGGCCATTTCATAACAGTTATAGGTCTGACAATCATCATGTACTACTGTATACATTTCAGTATATATACAGTATATAAATTGTGTGATTTATATCAGTGACTGTATATAAAAATATGATGTTCTTATCCCAGACAATGTGGCCATTTAAACATATTCTGAGCGTGTTTGTCTTAGATGTTTGCATCAATGACTGTACTTGCTGTGTAGCATAATTGAATATAATTTTTGCTAAATTAAAATAACCGATTTGTAATGTTACCATTTTAGTCAGACATAAAATTATCAGCTCCACCACCACAAGGCACTAAGATGGGCATCTAAATGCAGCATTTTTGCACACTCTGTTAAACCAAAAAGGCAACCATTTAATCTGAGTGCTGACCAAAGTCAGTACTTTAATTAATTGCATATCAGCAGGGGACACTTTGGTCGGTGCAGTCAAGCTTCATGTAACTTGCCTCAGAGAAGCAAGCACTGTCTTGTTTTGACCATTGTCTTCACTCTGAAATTCAATTAGCATTGAGCAAAACATAAAATAAAAAAGAAGGATTTTTTCTACTTGCAATTTCCCGACCAAATAGTTATACTTATGATTTAATCAATTGATTAACCTAAATGAAAGGACATGTTCAGAAATTAAATTAAAACATTGTAGAAATCAGCCAGGCTCATTTGTGTCCACAGCAATGAAGCAGGCTATTATCCTTTACTCTGTTTCTTATCTGTGGAAGCATAATAATAAGTATAACATGGCTTAAGAACAATTAATAAAAGAGAATTTTCTGTCGTTACATAGAGTATAAGTTTCAATAAATAAAGAGGAGCTTCTTCTGCTGTTTTTCAGCGTTCTGTTAAGCAATGTTTTCACGGCTAATTCGATGACCTCCGCTGGCTCTTGGATGCAGGGCTACAGGGACTCCTATTGAATTAACCCTGCGAAGCTACCATCAACTGAATCTTAGCCCCCTCTCAGCAAAAGTGCCCCATATCCACAGAGACAGTGGATGTCTGCCACTGATAGATCCTACCATGGCAATGCGGCATTTCAGGCGTTGTGAACTCGACTGAACCATGAGAATTCACTTGAGGGAAATATGGAACCTCCTGGCCAATAGCATTGCCCAGCTGTAGAACTTAGTATTGTTCATAAGTAACTATAAGAAATAATAATAATAGCAGAGACGATAGAAAGACCATAAACTTAACAACAGCAACAAAGAACAATAGCAAGTACTAGTACTACTACTAGTAGTTGTAGTATTACTATTGCTGCTGCCCCTATTAGTATTATTATTATTAGTAATTCCATGACCAGGCCTTGATGATGATCTGTGTTTTGAGGGGTGGGGGTGCAGTTCTGCAGCTAACTATTGCTTCATTTTTAAAGGTTACATGCAGGAAATCACTCTCATATGATACACTCTTTGAAAGCATTTTGGTCAGCGGGCCACTATTGTTAGCAGTGAGTTTAATGGCAGATGGACACTGTGCAACTTTATAAATAGACCAAGTGGGAGCATCGGCAGCATTAGCACGATTCAGCCGACAGAAAAGTCACGAACCCTGAGATCGGTTTGATATTCACACTGACTGTGGCCATGTCCACCCTGCATTCATGTTATACAATAGCTGTGTAGGATCCATTGATTTCAGCTCAGCACCTCACCTTCAGAGACAGCCATACTCATTGTTTCTGTGCTATTCTGAAGGGGAAAACAAACAGAGGAAATGCAGGAAAAGGCCATGCGGACAGCTAGTTTACAGGCTGGAATTATAAGGAATGTACTCTCTGCCGACCTTGTCCTGCAGGACACAGCCCAGTTGGCCTAATGGAGGTATTTAGCTTAACCTTACTGCGTAGTTTCACATGCTGATACTCAACAGATCTTTCTGGTTAGTTACAAATAGCCCCGGTGCTGTCCATTGACTATGTAGCTCCAGCTCTTATACTGTTACTACTACTACTACTACTACTACTACCATTAATAATAATAATAATTATTATTATTATTTGTCATATGTCCTGCTTTACTGACATTTGGTCATGTTGAGGACAGCAACACAGACTCAAAATGCAAATTCCACACTGAAGAATACACTTGCCTTTCTTATGCATGAACCCACAGCTGGCCTTAAAACAGCTGAACGTCCAATTGTCCAATTACTTTTGGTCCCATAAAATAACTGGACTATATATAAAAAGTGCAGCAATTTCCACCCGGATCACCCAATATGGATGTATGTAAATACCCTCAAAGATGGCATATATATTCACCGACACAAAGAGAGGCTGTTTTGGAATTGCATTACTGGTGGTGGTACATTAATTTACTTTATGGTGGGCAAGTGGAAAATATACAGAACTATAACTTTTAAATGTTCAGCGAAGATACTCCTCCTTCCAAAACATTATTGTATGCATTGGGCCACTGGAACTATGGTTATTCTCATCAAAGTAATTAAGGGCACAATCTCCTCTGCTTATAGGGGCTGAGATGAGACTACAGTGTACAATGAAGCAGTCGCCAACACCCACACAGACATTCCCCCCGTATCCTCCTTCTAAGCCGGCTCCAAAAACCCACCCACATCGTCTCAGGACATTTTCATTAACATTTATTTGGACGGAAAGCTATTTCAACACGCTAAAAAATGACCCGAAAGGCTGAAAAGTTAATGGAAAAGTTAAAAAGTCGATGGAGGAGGGCTCCACTCCTCCACCATCGCCATCTCTATAATTCATCTCTGCATTCCCTACTTTCTCCCCTATCCTGTTATGTTCTGCCTTTCTTTTGTGAGCATAGCCTGAGTCGGTCGGGGATGATGCCCAGCAGGGAGGGATTGTGTGGGGCTCCATCCTCCTGGCTGGCCTCCCTCACTGCCGGGTCGAGGGCTCTCAGGAAAAGGTAGAGCAGCCTGTTTCAGGAAGATATGCGCGGGCGTCATCACGCTGCAAAAAACACGCGGGTGAGCTTACCGTCCGTGAAAGATTCACTCCATTTTCAGAGCTCGCACGTCACTCAAGCGTCATTTATTTATTTATTTATTCCCGTATTCATTTATTCGTACATACGTGTTGTCCTTATTGCACTGATAGCCACTGTTTTACAGTAATTTAGCAGATGCTGTATGGTGGAGCAATTAACTGTACATAAGTGCATTCACTTTCTAAAAGCAATACAGCAAAATCTGGCTAAAAACAACTGTCCAAACCAACTGGTAGTAAAGCTATGACAGTGTAATCGAGTTAGATATTTTGCTTGCTAATGAATGTTTTACCTTTTAGCATACCCTACACAAACATGTTGTTTTTCACATGACAGTGATAACTACTGTAAATAGCGGGTTCACTATACAACAGAATAATTTAACGTGTGGTGAGTGCGCTAATGAGTTTCGTTGGTGTCAAACTGCATAAAAATCTTTTTTTTTCCACAATGAAAAGTTACTGTGCCCTCGAGCCAGTTACGTGTGATGGAGTGATTATTCAAAACTAATCAGTGAACAAGTTTGCATATAAATTTCTTGCCTAGAGCAAGCATTTTAAAAACAATGTAAATGTAAAAAAAATGATGTCTACATAATATTTTTAAATTAAAGTCATACTTTTTTTATGGAATGAGCTGTGAACGTCTCCCCAATCCTGTGCATTCCACCTCTGCTCTGGCTTTGATTAAATACACCTGCGGAAAAGGAAACAAACACAAATGGGCAAACTGTTGTTACAGAGTACTGATGCTGACATTGCCTTTGCCGCTTCCTTACCTAGTTACCACATACAGGATTCATTTTTGAAAGTTGTCTTTCTCCTCAATACATCACCCGGCTGTAAAATTCAGCTTGACCATCTTGAAAATTGAGCTGGTCAAATCGGTCATATGCCTGTATAGCTGGGTATGAGCTGGTCAACCATGGAGTGCTCGTAGCTTGTTTGAGCTGGTAGCTGTGAACCTTGTCAACCAGCTACCAACTGTTTCAAAACGTAGCTTGAGCTGGTCAAACCGTGTCAAGCTGAACTGGTCAATAAGCTAAACCATGTCAAGCTGGGGAGCTGGTCTGAATTGGTCAATCAGCTACCAGCTGTGGCTTCAGCTGTTTCTTCAGCAGGGCAGGGAATGGCTTCATTACATTTGTTTTGTTCATGAAAATCCTGCCAGCTGTCCAGCATTGACACATTCTCTGAGTTCTCTGTGTTGGTTCGGTGTCTGTGTGTGGTTCATGTACAAACCTGTACACAACTCCTGCTAGACTAGCTGATGCCTCTCTCATCCACTGAAACAGATGCAGAGAGTTGGGTCTACAGATATGGAAATTTTAAATCTATATTTGCATAGAATCACAAGGCATCGTGGGAAATTGTGTTTCTAATTAGCCTGTAAATTACATTACATTGACTTTGTGGTGCAGGCTCATTACATCATTGATGACTCTCTTTCAATGTTTCTATGTTGCTTTTACACTCATCCTGGTGAAAGAGATCCACCACTCCATCACATCCTCTGTCTTTAGCATGCTGGAGCCAGCTCATTCCAAAGGTGGGGGATTGCTAGTCTCAGCCCATAAATGCCACGATGAAGCAAAGTCCCTGCGATACCACCAGAGGTCTCATCTCCTCTGAGTAGAAAAGAATGACTCTCACCCTTACTTTTTTTTTCATTTATATTTTATTCCCCAATTTTCTCCCCAGTTTCCCTACCCCGAACTTGCTGATCTTCCACCAGCAGTCTCTCCTGCTGTTGTCACTTGACGCCTCTCGATGCCTATTTTCACCATCTTCCAAACTTCAGAAGCATGGGCAATCACATACTGCCCAAATGTCGCTGGAGGAGAGCGAGGTCTGCATATTCTCTGCAGGCACCTGGTCTGACCAGGAGTGCTCATTGATAAGACTAGCGGAAATGCTGGCTTACCCCTATCATTCCCTGGTGAGGTTGAGCCAGTTTTTGCCCCACCAATGCGCAGTTGAAGAGCTCACACTTTTGCTGAGAATGAGCATATTTACTGCCTGCACCATCTGGCCACTTCCTCCCTAACTTATGGAGATTTGCTGTAAACTTGGATCGACGTCACAACTGGCCAACAGCTTTGAGTATGGTATGGGCTTCCTGTTCAAACTCAGGGATAAGAAAATAAGACCAACAGGTTGTCAGCTTTCACAGTGAAACCAGACAAGAACTCCACCCATCCAGGCATACCTTGCTCACGAGAAACAAACCTTCTTAATTCTGACAGTGATGGTTCATGTTTCCTATAGCCAGTAAACAAAATCATTTGAGTGCACTCCACACCATGTGAATGTGTCTGGTTCACCTGCTAGAAAGAATGTACTCAGGTCCCTAAGAAACAAACCAAAAAAAAGGGTGGACTATGTTATGTAATATATAATATTTTTTATCAAGAGTCTCAGAATTGAACCAGCCAGTGGTGATTTTGAAGCAAAAACCCTCAGATCCTCTAGCTTTTGTTGGGCACACCCCAGATCCCAGTGCACGCCTGCCATCTTGACAGGATCTTGACTGCTACCAGCTTCAAGCCAAGAGTAAAGGCTGAAATCCTTTTTTGGGGGAATGCGGCATGACAAGGACTAGTCCTGTGTGGATTGGCAGAAGCTGGTCCTTGCCTTTAGTTAGCACTATATGGAAATACTGATGGTGGCAAAAGAACATTTTCATAAAGAGACATTCAATTCAGTCAATGTTTCATAACAACACAAGTAATAGCATTCTTTCAAAACCGTGTTACAAAACAATAACAGCATATTGGTAAAAGGAATGCAGTTTTTCAAAATGCAATTTGTTTGTTTTAAATACATGATAATACCGCGTGTATAATATGTAAACTATGTACCTGCATATATGTTTCCTTTCTTTTCTGAACATTCATGTTCCTAGCTGTTCTTCTCATTACATCTCACTCAGCAAAGGACTCCTGGCTTTGTGCCGACTGAAGTCCTAAGTTCAATAAATGCTGCTACGCCATCAGACTTTCAAGCGACGCAGTCCAGTGCTCAAGCCTGCATGCAACTCTATGCATCTCTGTTCTGCCTCTGTAGGCTAATTACTTCATCATTGGGTATAAGCTGGTCTCTGGAAGGGACACACTTTAGCGGTGATGCAGCTCCACTCCACATTCATTTGCATTGCTAAGCCAGGCCTTGGGGAGCCGTCTCATTCTTGCTGTGCGTGCTAGTTGTCATCCCAACTGTTAAGCACTCAGCAACTAAATACATCTCAAAGATTTCACTACAGCGACTGCAGCCAGCTCTGAATAATTGCTTTATTAGCATTTTAATTATGATGTTCATTACAATATTGTTGATGCACCATACAATGCAAACCGACATTGCGGTGAACCTGTTGCCACGGATAAAGAACGTTTTCGGGAACAAGAAATATTTTTTCAGAAGTGGATATAATGATATGAATTTTTTAAAAATCTGTTTCAAAACATTAAAGCAAAACAGAAAATAGGTATGGCAATCGAAATCTATCTTCTATGCAAATCTTATAATTAAAATAATCATGCTTAATTACTGAGATAATCCTGCACAATTACATCTTTGCATCTGATTGCAGGTTTGGTTTAATTAGAGACACCTACATGGATTTCAGTGAGAAGTATCTGCAACTACAGGCTTAATCTGGGTATATTAACATGAGAAGCAAAAACATACAAATGTAATGTTGTAATGAACACGTGCAGTATATAAATAAATATATCAATTTCATTAATATGTGTTACATAACCAGTGCCAGTTGCTATATAAAATATCAGATTTTTCTCTGTAAGCATACCAGCTGGCTGATACACTTTCTCCTAATGTCAGTTGAAAACAAATAACCAGGCTGTAAAATAAACCCTCTGGAAAATGAATTAAGGGATTCATATTATATAGAAAAACTTTAATATGCTGTTTATTCACTTGATTCACTGAAGGAAACAAAAATAAAACAATGTACAGTTTTCTACGACTTTTCTGGTAACCATGGTGGGCAACTGTCTTGTTATCAGCTGTTGATCACTTTAACCCACATTTGTAGGATACTGTAAGAGAATGTCCTGGTTACTACCCTGTTGTAAAATCCAGCTATGCCTGCTTGCTGGTGAAAAGCTGGTCTAACTGGGTATGTGCTGGTCAACCAGCATAGCCAATCTGGTCATAAACTGGTCTAGCTGGGTATGAGCTGGTCAACCAGCATAGCCAATCTGGTCATAAACTGGTCTAACTGGGTATGTGCTGGCCAACCAGCATAGCCAATCTGGTCATAAACTGGTCTAGCTGGGTATGAGCTGGTCAACCAGCTAGTGCTGGTACATTATCTGAGCTAGTAGTGTAGTAGTGAGCTGGTGAAACCAAGCTGGGAGCTGTTATGAACTGGTAAACCAGAAAAACCATTTCAAGCTGGGAGCTGGTCTGAACTGGTCAGCCAGCAACCAGCTGTTTCAAAACCTGGCTGTTCTTTTCAGCAGGGTGTCTGGCACAGAATAGCTTCTAAAAGCATAAGAATGCTTAGCTAATATATGCCCAGACATTCTCCAGAGATTTCGCATGAATGTTCAGTCCAATAACTTGCTATATGCAGTGACAATTTTTGCATTGACATTCTGTTGGGCTACAGCCTGGCATAAGTGTATTGCATATTTTAATCTAATTAAAACTGCATTAACTGTTTTAAACACACCCAGGTAGCACTCTAGTGTATCTGAAATATTTCTGCTTTTCCTGTAACATGGCAGCATTGTTACTAGCACTCATATAAACTGGGTTACACCAGGCTAACTTACGGTATGAACTGGGTTACACCAGACTAATTTACGATATGAACTTGGTAACACCAGACTTACTTACAGTAGTTACAGTGCAATGGCTTACAGCTAGGCTTGCCACCTCAGTCCTGCAAAAATCCTGGACGCATACGAAGCTAGCAAATGAGTAAACTGGACTGTCAATCGCTCTCGAGGGAGCGTGAGCCTGAAGGAATGTGGTGCACAACTACCTTGTGCTCGGTGCCAATTCCTCTTTCATTACAAAAATAAAGAGTGTAATTCATGAAGGTTAATAACGTCTCTGCACCATTTGTTACATTACATTTAGGAACAAACACTGGATACGCTGTCTACATTTCATTAAGCAATACTAATGTATGCAACACTCGGAAATACTTAGATTCTGGGACATTTTGTTTCATTATTTTTTCCAGGACAGACAACAAAAATCCCGGACAGTCCCGGAAAATCCAGGACGGGTGGCATCCCTATTTACAGCAGGGATTATCATGAACAGGAAATTGAGGAGTGATAGTTCACCATTACAGACTGGCAAATGGAAAAATCCAGCAAATATGTAGCATCAATGCAGACATGTTTTGCTAGCACACATGGCTAGTTTTAATGTTGGAAATGAAACAATGAAATAACTACAATTGTGTTTTGAATGTTAAAAATCTAATAAAAAAACAATTAAAAGTATCATATTGACATGATGCTACTTATTACTTGGAAGTAATGGTTAATGTGTGCAGCCGTGTAAAATCCACGTTCAGAAAGTTAAAGTCCAACTACCTGGATTTGCTAGTTAGCACAATCATCCTGCCAGAAGGTGGAACCAATTAGCGGGTGGAAGACACACGTGGCAGGACTTTTACTTCTTGACCCCTGGAGTTTACACCTCTGTGTGTAATAAGCACAGCACATGGTATTTGTTATAATGTCACATGTTGCTGGTCAGCAGGTAATTCTCAACCTCCCCCATCTTTCCCTCTCTACAGTTTTGCACCCCAACAATTACTGAAAATAGCCATTGAGCATATGGACATGGGCAGGAAACAGGTATGTATGTATTTTCTTCAAGAAATCTTATATTTGCCCTGAAAACACAACTCTCACTTTGGATCATGCTGTCGATTGGTGGACAGGTACCCTGTTATTCCTTAAGCATAACTTTCATTATATCTGTACTCGCTTGGAAATCAAGATTGAAGTAAAAAAAAGAAGAAGCTTGATACTGCTTTAATTATGCAGATGTTGATGAATTAATATCTGCATAATTAAAGATCCTAATTAAGCATTCATACATAAGGTCCCAGTATGCGACCTAGCTGGCCCAATATCGTATCTCAGTTTTCTAAGTGGGCCAATGGAGGTATATTTGTTGTCAACCCAAAGGGTTGCAACACTGGCAACCAAAACCCAGCTGGCCCAGTTATCTCTGGCAAAATAGGAAATAAATATGACAGTCATAAAATAAAAAATGTACCTGAAAGCAGACATTAAGGGGGGCAAGCACTCACAAACTCACAAATACAAATGTATACACCTCAAAATAAAAACAAACACATATGCATACTGCTGATAAGTTGCGTAGTGTCAGCTTGACATTGTTGACATTTGTCGAGCTCCTTGAATGTTTTAGAATTGGCTCAGGAGTTGTCAATGCACATATCAAGTTCCATCATTTTATGTCTAACTGTTTGGGATTTATTTACTTTTTCATGAAAAAGCCATGGCCATATGCAAATTCTAATTGGTCAAACATTCTAGGAGGACATATATTTGAAGTGCTTTTTATTATTATTATTATTATTATTATTATTATTATTATTATTTATTAAAAACGGCAGTAAATCCATAAGGCAAATGTATTCTGTATGAGAAAGGAGGTCTTCTGAGATTAGTTTCATGTCCCTAAGTCAAATGGCCCAGGATTCGTTAATTTCTATTAAACCAAAAAGTCTGTCCAATCCGCAGATGTGGTTGGGAAGATACTATATCAATGTGCCCAGTCTTATATGAGTCAACCAGTTGAAAGTGGGAAAAGTACCATATGAATCAACACATTTCTAAAATGGTCACCAATTCAAGATGGCATTAACTGAAACATCGATTTTCATATTCACAGTCATGTGGTTAGTCACTGTAGCAAGTTTTAAATGTCGATATGATTATCAAGACTCTGCAAGGCTGTCCACCAGATTGAATGGACAATAGACACACCAAGTATCACTTTTTGTCAAACCGTTTGGGATTTATTAGCTTTGCGTTAACAAAAAAGTTAATCCACCCATGTGATAATGCTTGTAGTTGATATGGGGCCAGGTGGACCTGGCCATGGGCTTGCCAAAGTTGGGGCTGGATGCAAAAACATGTACCAAGGAAAATTAGGCACTGGGGATATTTTACAGCCAAAGCAAATAGACACCAGGCTGCTGAAATACCCAATATTTTTCACAAAGTGAGGTCATTAACATTGTACACAGGGCCACAGATAGGGGGAGAAAACTGGGTCACTTTGTCCTGGGCCCAAACCCAAGGGGGACTCAGGACATGGGATGTAACTATTTTTAATTTGGTACAAAATATATTGGGGAAGGTTCCCAATATAATTTGTCCCCAGCCTGAGAATTCACATACAGCCTGATTATATCCATACTGTAGGCTTTCACTAATGCCAAGTTAATACATGAATTAATCACTCTCATGTGTAAATGATACATTTTTGGCTTCCTCCAATCCTGCAAAACCACTTCCTCGGACGCAAAGCAATTTGGAAGCACCTGTCCTTTTTTTTCTCGCGCTCGTGTGGAAGTGCTTGCAGTCGTTTTGTCGCCGGAACGTTCCAGCTGAACCGTTACCCTCTAATGATCCTGAGACTCCGGGGCTCCTAATGACGGCCACACCAACCGGGCTCCGCGGGGGCCGGGCCGAGTTTCCCGGCCGCGGCAGCGACATTATCGTCTGAGCCGTAGGCGGGATGGGATTTCCCAGCGGATTCTTCCGGCGGGTTGATGGCGGCAGCTGCCCTGATATCCCGTGTCGGTTTCGGAGATGAATGCTTGCGTCCGTGATGTGTGCTCCAAGCCACTGCTTCTGGCCTCTGATAAACGATCCTCCAGACCCATTCCTCACACTGAGTTAATCTGATCTCTGGTGAGGACCGGACCGGCCGTAGAACCGCTCGAAATGAAGACGGGTGTGTGTGTGTGTGTGTGTGTGTTTGTTTGTGTGAGAGGAGGGTACTGATGTGCTTTAACACCACTGTTCTTCATTTCAGACTGATGCAATTGCTTTGCTCTCGAGTTGCTGAGAGAGACGACCAAAAGTTACAAGGACTTGTCTCTGTAGATGTTTTTTTTGTTTTTGTAGTGTACCTGATGGGTGATTATAGACTTCAGATGGAAAACATTCTGTTTGAGAAGCTCAAGCAGGCCTCTGTTCAGTGTGCTTATTCTGACAGCGTACTGTGCGTCAACATCTGAGATGTTGACTAACATTTTAGATGGAACACGCCAGCCAGTTAATCCTTTGATTGCTTTCTTTGACGTTCCCTCGTAAAATAAAAGCCAGTTCACAAGCCCATCGACATATCGCAAAAAGAAAATCACTGGGGCACTCACACTTTACTTTTGAGAAATTAAATGAAAAAAAGAAAGAACAGAAGCCAGAAGAGTGTGTGGAAAGCTGAAAGCAGAGATGGTTAATTGCATGTTTAAATCCCATGAAAGGGGCTTGTGTTTCATGCTCAATATTTTCCCAGCTGTGGACATCTCCTCTTGCACTCTCGCAACCCTGTTTTGAGGTCAAACCTTGACCTTAATGCACTTTAGCCCGGTTATTAACCTTCTGTCAGAAAATATGAGAATCGCAGGATTGCCGAGGGGGACCCCAGACCCACCATTACAGTGTGGAATGAGATGGAGGGCCAGCTGAAACGCTAGCCTGAGTGTGCTATTGATCTGGCTGGATTAGAATCCAGTTTCTGTGGGGGATATCTCTTCTAGTCTATTACAGGCTACACCGAGGTTAAGTCCCAACATAATAACAGTGTAGGGCACAGACTTATCCAATAACTTACTGGCGGGAACTTTGCGATGAATAGTAGTTCTTGAAACTTTGTATTAGTTGTATTTATAGTTCCTGCTGCGGGGATGCGAAGAAAGCTGGGGTTTTATAGTGTGTGTGTGTGTGTGTGTGTGCGTGCCTTTTGGTGATAGCTTATTTGCTTTCACTTAAAGCCAATTCCTATCCCAGAGGAGTTGCTTCTGTCAAAAGGTGCAGTCTGGAATAGTTTGGCTGATTGGCACAATTGTTCTCACTTGTCTGCACTTGCTGATGACCATTTTAATATGTTTATGATAATACGATTATTTGTATTGCTCATTTTCAAGCAATGAATTGCAGCTAAAAGCACATCACAATAAAAATAAATTCATGATAAAACATAAAAAGCTCAATTAAAAAATAAACAGACAATGAAATAAGAAGATGATACAATAAACGCAAGAAAAGAACAAAGCAGAATGAAAATGTTTTAGATCATTGAATATGTTGAGTCTCATCTTTTGTTTCCTCGGCTATTTCTGCCTCTCAACGACAACGGGATCAGCTCACCGCGAAACGATCAAAGAACAGGACAGCTTAACCTGGGCAGAACAAGTACACAGTGATGTATTGATAATTGGACCATATTAGCATATCAAAGGCAGCAATAATAGCAATTTTACCAATAATGTCAGAGACTGTGGTTATTAATAAAACTCTGAAGAACACTCAAACTGCAGACGCTGTCAACCAGTGGTGGATCCAGAACTTTCTAAATGGGGTGGCCAAGGGGGGAGCTGAGTGTTGCGTGAGGGTGGGAAAACTAGGGTGGCTCTGTATGAAAAAACAGTTTTGTATTTTTTACCTCATAGCCTATTTTTATTTTATTACATCCAACTTTGGATGAAGGCTAATACAAATCCTCTCAACTGCAGGGCATGAATCTTGGTGCACCTACTGTACATGACATAAAAATGATAGAACCCCGAAAAATGCAGATTTCTAGTTTTATCTTGAGTTAGAGAACATAGCTCTGGCCTGTACTTAATCATGTTCAGCAAGTTTTGGCGATCATGGATTCTAAACAAGCTATTTAAAGAGCTTCAATGGCAACACACTGCTCGCTGTTGACAACAACAATGGCAGCACTCATGGAGGTACGCCTCGTAAGTCAACTAAAAGCGAACATGATGCATTAAAACTTACTATCATAGTATGCATTTTACATTTACATTTTTTCCCCATTCTGATGGTTGATGTGAACATCAACTGAAGCTCCCGTATTTACATGATTGTATGCATTACACTGTATTTACATGATTGTATGCATTACACTGCTGTCACACAGTTGGTCACAAAAATGCTTTATTTGAACCTTGGAGAAGCATTGAGGGAGAGCACACACATTTACCAATCAGAGCAGTGCTTTAACCAGATGAGCCACCCAGCAGGCCAATGATAATTGCAGTTCATTATAACTGATCAGCTTAAGGGGCGGCACGGATGGTCCAGTGGGTAGCACTGCCGCCTCACAGCAAGGAGGTCCTGGGTTCGAATCCCGGACGGCCGGGACCTCTCTGTGTGGAGTTTGCATGTTCTCCCAGTGTTCGTGTGGGTTTCCACCAGGTACTCTGGTTTCCTCCCACAGTCCAAAGACATGCAGGTTAGGCTGATTGGAAAGTCTAAATTGCCCATAGGTATGAGTGTGTGAATGGTGTGTGTGCCCTGCGATGGACTGGCGACCTATCCAAGGTGTATTCCTGCCATTCGCCCAATGTATGCTGGGATAGGCCCCCCTGCGACTCTGTTCAGGATAAGCGGGTTAAGATAATGGATGGATGGATCGATGATCAGCTTAAACTGGCAGCCTGCGAACACCCTTAAGGTGTATCCATTCAGTTGATGAGGATATTTGTTTTTTTTAAAGTTGGGAGAGGGGGGTGGCAAAAGGTGTGTTTATAATCTCTACATCAAATCTTTCCAACAAAGACCAAGGTTAACACTGGTCTTTATCTCCCATATCATTCTCCAACCAGATTTTTTTTTTTTTTTGTGGGTGTGTTTGTTTGTGTGTGGATGTGCCTGCATGTGTGTGTGTGTGTGTGTGTGTGTGTGTGTGTGTGTGTTTCCGCACCCCACAGCACAGAAAAACTGTGATAAACTTGATATGGTTTTCCTCTTTTCCTTGCCAAAAGCTGTTCCAAAAAAAACTGAAACCATCCTTCTGAAGTCTTTTTATTCCCTCAATCCAGTTTCAACGTTTTTTTTCCCCCTTCATTTTCTCCCCTCCCTGCAGAACTGGCAGTGTCTCAGAATATGCCGGAACATTACGCCGGAACCGTTAATGGAGGCGGCGCTCATTTTACAGCTGTTGATCAGAGCGTGAGAGTTTCCCTTCTGGGGGTCAGCGTCGGTGTCAGTTTCCCGTCTCCCAGGGGTACGCAAACATACACGTCTGCGCAAAATCACCGGGGCGACATCTAGATATCGCACCACCGCCTTCGTATTACCTTTTCCGACAGTAGATCCTCGTGGAAATTAGCGTGTTCGGTTTAATTAAGACACGGCGGGGTTCGGGAGAGGGGGACGGGCACCGCTCCTAATGGGGTTTTGTGTGAGGAGCGGCACAACATTAGTTTGTTTGTGTAATGCGTGCCAGAGATTAATTCGGTGAGAATTTTCGCCACGCCTCCTCTGAAGATTCTTTCTCTGCAGGACGGTGTCTCTGACTGGAATGCTTATGCAGAGAGTCATTACAGGGAGGAAAGGAGATTTTCAGATCCCTTACTTTAGCATGCAATACGATAACACGTCTCAGTGTGGCGGCTGAGGGGAGTGGGACTCGAGGTGGAGTCGTGAATACAGACATATGTTTGTCTATGAAGTCAGTTATTATAATGGGTTATGACCCAGGAGCGCCTTAAGTACATATGCATTTTTTTTTAGCTGGTTACTGAGTTGCCCTTGTGTCCTTCAGCTGGTTCTGTAATTTCACTATGCATGCTAAGTGTTTTGGTTTTAATCCCCATTGTGGCTTTGACTGTCGACATCTTCAAAACACGGTAAATCAAAAACACAGTTATGTACCACTTCAGACACACATCAAACATCAAACCCAGTGTCATGTCATGTGAGTAATTTGCAGCCATGCCCTAATATAGTAATGACTTATGTATAAAATGAAGTATAAGGACAACATTGTTGATGCATTATTTGTTGGCAACACTGTGGCAATTTGTAGTATGGTAACACAATGAGATCCCAATCGTACGATCCTCTGGAGCTATCATTGTTCGGGTGAGGATTAGGGTCAGCGTTAGGATTATGGTTAGGTTACGTTTATTGTTTGGGTTATCATCATAAAAATGCGTAAATCAGTTCATCATAGAATGTATAGTCATAAGTCCATTTGGCCACAACTTACTGGACTCTGACATTTTATTTCTTGGGGATATCAAGTCTTTGTGTTGTCTATTCATTGACAGTAGAAAGCTAGGATGCCTTGACTGGATCAGATCAATAAGGATAAACACCTTCTCCCACACTTCATGCTTCCATCCACTGATTTTCCTCCTCCAAGACAGGTCAACAATTTAACCAGTATTCACAAATTTCACAGCATGGAACACAATCATTTTAAGAGAGACTGCTTGAAAACATGGCAAATCAAAAACACATAGTACAACAGGCCCCAGATACAAATATCAAACCAACTGTCATGTGTGTGATTTGCAGCCAAGGTTCAAAATGATTTATGCATAGAATAACATATGAGTACAACATTTGTTATGCATTGCTTGTTGTTGGAAACCTTGTGGTATGTTTTTACTGTTTTAATACAATGAGATCTCATTGCATGATCCTCTGGATTAAGTTTAGGTTAGGGTTGAGATTATGCTTTGGTTAGGGTTAAGATTTGTGTTAGGGATAGGTTAGGGTTAGGTTTAGGATTATGGTTAGTATTAGGGTTTGTGTTCGGGATAAATTAGGACTAGGTTTATCGTTAGGTTAGGTTTGGCACAGGACACAGGTAATGAAATTGTGTCACTGACATTTTATTTTGAAGATATTTTTGTTTTCAATTATTTGACAATAGAAAGCTAGGATGCCTTGAGGTTGAATTCCTAGATCAGCCCAGTAAGGATAAGAACTTTCACTTTCTCCCACCTCTCTTGACAAGGTCCACTTTAGTTCCCTCAAACCTTTAGTTCCCTCAACACAGTTCAACCCTCCAGCCAAAATTCACAGAGCTCACAGAGTAGAACACAGTCATTTCATAATTTTTCCAAATATTGTCCTATTAGCATATACTTATGTGTTTTTTTGTCTGTATTTTGTACCATACATATCAGAATATCAAAATAGTTAGCATTTTGTAATTGTATGAAACTGAGATGGGTACGGAATGTGAACCATCTGTCCGTGTCAAATGTTCATTGCTCTGAGACAATAATATTGTTAAGGGTGGCTTGCTAAGTAAAATTTAATTAATTAAAAATGGAGATGAGAGCACAGGATTATCGAGAAATAATGAAGTTTCTATTTCCATGATAAAGGTGCTTCATAGTCACCGCACATGTGGGAATATCGTTACAGAACAGTTTTTCACCCTTTTCAGTAACTTAAAAACTTTGCGAAAGTGGCAATGTCACATTTATTTTTTATTTTTTCGCAGAAAAGTTTCACCTATCATTAATACGCACACATCACAATTCTTCTGTAATTAAGAAGAAGAGGCGTCTGATATGAAGCTGCAGAACGAGATGCGGATGATATCGGCTGATTTTTGGCCCCGGGTTCTAACACGATGCTTCCTCTCTGTTTTCTGGCAAAATAAATATCAGCGGAAGCTCGCCTGTGTCGGCTCGTATTAAAACGCATTAGCATCCGTATGAATATTTAAACTGTGTCGAATTATGGGAATATAAATGTGAGGTTAACAAAGTGAAACTTTAGCAGTGCATCATGTGTCATCCGTTTCTTATAACTGCCTTGAAACAGAAGCAATAAATAATTAGTTCAGAAGCTTCAGTAAACACATTTTTGGCAACCCTCCTGCCGCCCAACCCCATGTTATACATTTCACTTCCACATAATCAGTCAGGTTCCTTCTCCCTCATTCTCTCAGTATTTTTATCTTTGCCACCAAAACTGGCCGTCCTAAAACCACATACGGGAGAACAGGAGGACCAGGACTATGAGGACAATGAAAGATTTTAACTGTTGCCAGGATACAGCATTGTCTTTCTTTTCTTTTTAAAATAACGACATTAGAAGGTGCTATCTATTATGCGGCTTCTGAGAGGAAGTTGGTGTTTACACAACAGGCTTTCTTTTTTCACTGTTCGTGTTGTTTCATGGTTCAAGTTTGTCTGGTGACTTGCCATTATTCATTCGGTGTGGCGCTGTGTCTATATTTGTGAGTTTGCACGTTACCCTGCCCCATTCCTTTATTTAGTTTTATAATTGTGAAAAAAACTAAACTAATTCTACTGTATATTTCCTGCTCTCTTTCACACAGATGCACACAAACACACACTAACCGTACGTATTTCTTTAGCTCCCTTTTCTCTCATCTCCTCCCTCCCTTCCTCCCTCCCTCTCCGAGTTAATTTGGAGAAATGAGGTAATGCGGACCCGGAGGCAGTAAATCCAGAAAGCGGAGCTCAGATCTGCTCCGAACCCGGAGACTGATGGGCTGATTTTGAGATTTTCTCCCCCCCGGCCGACGGGGAGAGAGAGGGGGACCGTGCCAGGGCTCACTGGGAGATGTGCTGGGGTGATGCCACTGACAGGCCCTGAGTGATGTTCCTCAGCTGTTCCTTCTCCAGAACCGCATTAACAATGCTGACACTGCTGTAAATAGGACAATCCCCCCGCTGTCAGTGCTCATAGTAACACGGCTGTCCCTGAGCATTTCCACACACAGGTAACGTCCCTCTACAGGAATATACCACACGTATATCTCCGTTCTATCGAAATGTTTCTAGTTCATGGAACATTGAGGTATAATTGCAGCGCAGTTACATAAGTATGTTCAGAGAGTCAAATCCTGTATGGAAAGATCAACATTCAGTCCATGAAAACATCAAAGAAACTAGAATAAACTTGTCGATTGATTATGTTTAATGTATTTTTTTCATTGAAAATCTGTCAATCTTCTTTTTTTTCTTTTTTTTCTTTTTTGTTGCCAGAGTGCTTTATAACAACCAGCAGAGACCTCTTCTTAGCAGGTAGACAAGCATACAGTAATCAACAGAACCTATTTATTACGTGACATTATCATTACGTTATGATGACGCACAAACGAAATACATACGAAGAACACTGATGAGAATATGTACATTAAAATGACAGTTATAATTAAGGTGCTTCATTTAGGTGCTATAATGATAGGTGCTATACTGTGCACATATACTGTAGTCTCCAGTATTTAGTAAACAACACAGATAAGTCTATATGTTATGTTCAAATATATAGGAAAACTATATACTTTTATTTCAATACATTTATTAACATGCTTCAATGTTTTTTATTTAGTAGTACATTTTCGGTATGTATACCTACACTCAGTGACCACTTTATTATTCATTTATTATCTGCTGCTTCAGCCTCTCCACATGCGTTGTGTGCCCAGAGATGCACTTCTGCATACCAATGCTGGACTTCTCTCATTAACAAGGCGTTTCTTCCCGCAGAACTTGGGCTCACTGGATGTTTTTTTGTTTTTCGCACCATTCTCTGCGAACTCTGAGATTTCTGAGACACTGAAACCACCACGTCTGGCGCCAACAATCATTCCACGGTCAAAGTCACTTAGCTCACATGTTTTCCCCACCCTGATGGCTGATGTGAACATTAACTGAAGCTTCTGACCCGTATCTCTGTGCGCTGCTGCCACACGATTGGCTGATTAGATAACCGCATGAATAAGTAGGTGCACGTGTGTTCCTAATAAAGCGCTCAGTGAGTGTATGCACGCGTACGCTCCCATGGGGCTGAGTCTGAAGAGACATTTGTCACAGATTCATGCTGGGGCCTGTAGTGCAGACGGTAGACAGAACACGGGCTCTATCATTAGGTGATTATGACAGGATGTCAGCAGCAGCACACTGAGGCTAGCTTCGCCCCTTCAGGGGCAGCACGTTATAATCAGCCAGATTTCTCAAAGTTGCTGCAGTCTCCCTCTCGAAAGAGTGGCAGACCCTTACAGGCTGCCAGCTGTCAGTCCGTGTCAGTTCTCCTGATCTGTGGGGGGGGGGGTATAGTTGCCCAAAACACAGCTGGGGCCTCGAGTGGGGGAGATGGGGGTATAGTTGCCCAAAAAATATAATACTCTACTGCGCACGTTGTGGACAGACAGCACAAACTGATAGATATACTTGCCGTAAAGTCATTTATTAAAGGTACAATAGGTAATTTCAGACTCCTAATGGTCAAGTGAGGGATTGCAGCAGCAAACACCCTCAAACCACCCACAACACTGTTTATCCCTCCCCCATCTCTGTGAACGTGCTGACGTTGAAATGCCATTGGCTGTGGCAAGTAGAACCAATTTTCAACCAATGAGTCGCAGTGTCGGTGCATCAAATGTATATTTTGAAACCTGAATTTAAGGACTATAAACACAGGCAGAGGGAGAGTCAACATGTCAGTGATAGGAAGGGATTTACAATGGTCTTGCAACAATGTTTTACCACAAAAATCTTACCAGGAAAGATAACCAAAATAAACCTATAAGACAACACTAAGGTCAACCAAAAGTACAAAAGAAAAAATCTGTCAGAAAACATCCAAAAATGAAAACTAGAAACTAGACTACAAACCTATCAGCCTTTTCACCTAGGCTCAGTCCCAGAACAGTCTCAGTCCTAGGCTCTATCTCTCCAGAGATCTGGAAACCAGGCCTCTTATGTAGCCCAGTGATTTGGTAATGGGCCACAGCTACGGTGATTACAATCAATCACAGCTGTGTCCATACCTGTCTGTAGGGCCGGTGCTGCCCCCTGGTGGACAGCACCTCAATATTCCTACCCTGGCACCACAATTCATAACACAAAACATAATTTTATCGTTGGCTGCTGTAGCCTATCCACTCAGAGGTTTGACTCATTGTGTGTTCAGAGATGCTCTTCTGCATACCACTGTTATGTGTGGTTATTTGCCTTACTGTCACCTTTCTACAGTGCTCAGTTAATGTATTTCTTCAATTGCTTATGTTTTTTTTACAAACATTGCGTTTACAAACGTTTACATTACATTACATTTTATTTGGCAGACGCTTTTATCCAAAGTGATGTACAAGAAAGTGCATATCAGGATTATTAGAACAAACTACAGAACAGGTTGGATAAGCTACAATTCACAAATAATCAGTTGTACAGCAATGAACATTATTTCCGGTACACCAAGTCAGTAAGTAACTAGGACAGTAACTACAGTAGCAAGATACTAAATACAAATGCAAATACAATATAAATACAAAGACAACTGCAAAAGTCCTAGACTCAACTAAAATGCACATGCTGACACTCACAGTACAGAGAATTGTATGGTTTGTTCATTCCCCAAGGTTGAAAACATACCCATTGCTACGTTATGCTTAAAACTTCAAGAAATAATTGCCAGGCCATGTGATCATCAAAGGCAAAATGCTTCCACCTGCTTGCTATTACAGATTATACACAGAGTGCTGCTGGCATGCACACAGGAGCACAGTGGCAAAGAGATAATCTGTTTGGAGACGACAGGATGAGGTTGGCAAATAGCTCTCACATTGGATTGTGTTGCACGTGTTTTATGTTCTGTTTATCACAGGAAATATAACAAAACATCTGCTGTTTTTGGTTACTTTAAATTTGTTTTTCTCTTTGAATTCACTCATGGGCAACGAATCCTGGATGCTTGGCTTATTGTCAGCATTTTGAAAGGGTGTGTGAAGTGCAGACTACAATGCATATACAAAGGTGATGAAGAACCTGTATTTGTTTGCCAATTCCAACTTTTTTTATAAACATTGTCTCGATTTAGTTTCCCCTTGGTACGATGCCTCTTTATGAGTTTTTAAAAAAGATTGTGCAAGTTGCTACTTTTATTTTTTATTTATTTTTTTACAGGTCCTTCAGGAACATCCACATATTGAAGAACGTGATTGATTGAGCTGTATGCTGGAGGCCTGACACTTCATAAAAAGTGAATGTGTCAGGGTTGCGGACAGAAGGCTTTAATGCGGAAAGTAAGATAAGGCAGGCAGGGGTCGAGAACAGGCGAACAGGTACATGGGGGTCACTCGAACATCACGAAAAGACATCTGTTATTTTAATGTTTTCTTTGCATTTTAATGCACCTATGAAGTTATAGAGTTTAAATGAAGTACATAAAAATAATAATAATAATAGTCGTATGACAAGCAAAGTTTAAACACAGCTAGGCAGTCCCAACAGACAACGGTACAGAAACCATCCATTATCTGAACCTGCTTATCCTGATCAGGGTCGCAGGGGGGCTGGAGCCTATCCCAGCATACATTGGGCGAAAGGCAGGAATACACCCTGGACAGGTCGCCAGTCCATCGCAGGGCACACACACCATTCACTCACACACTCATACCTATGGGCAATTTAGACTCTCCAATCAGCCTAACATGCATGTCTTTGGACTGTGGGAGGAAACCGGAGTACCCGGAGGAAACCCACGCAGACACGGGGAGAACATGCAAACTCCGCACAGAGAGGCCCCGGCCGACGGGGATTCGAACCCAGGACCTCCTTGCTGTGAGGCGGCAGTGCTACCCACTGCACCATCCGTGCCGCCCCGGTACAGAAACACAACCACAAATCTAAATCCAAAGACCAGGCAAGGTTTTGTAACAGATGATCCAGGACAGAACAGAAGGCAAATCCAAAAGTCAGAGCCAGGACACACAAAGGGAGTCAGAATCACTGAGCTGGCAGGCAGATCAGGAAACAAGAAAACAAACAGGCAGGTAATAAGGACTGGAAAACAGGCTAGCACTAAACGGAACAAGCATATAAGCAATCTCAGTCAGGAAAAAAATTAGTTTCTATTAGTAAATATCCATCCATCCATCCATCATCTTAACCCGCTTATCCTGAACAGGGTCGCAGGGGGGCTGGAGCCTATCCCAGCATACATTGGGCGAAAGGCAGGAATAAACCCTGGACAGGTCGCCAGTCCATCGCAGGGCACACACACCATTCACTCTCACACAGTCATACCTATGGGCAATTTAGACTCTCCAATCAGCCTAATGAGACGGGTGCGTGGGGGTTGGACCCAAAATGCACGACTCAGAAACAATAGTAAAATAAAGTCCCGTTAGGGCTTTATTCGGGACGAGTCCCAGGAGCGTAGTCAATACAAGCAAAGTCCATACACGAAGATCCAGCCAAACAAATACAAAACAAACAAAAAGCACGGTGCCGAGGGAAGAGGCAATCTCGTAGTCGGTAGGCGTGCAGGGAGGTCCGGTAGCAGGAGAGCTGTCAGCGGGGCAGATGAACAGGCGGACGGCAGGCAGAGGCGTAGTCGTGGGCGAAGCGGGAGTCGAAACCATGAAACAATCAGCGGGGCAAAAGTACAAAAACGGTAGGCGGGGACGTAGTCGAGAAACAAAACGAAGGTCACAAAACAGAAATCAATAGTCGATGGTCAGTAAACAGGCGTGGATCGTAACGTGTAATCAAACAGTAAATAATGCTCAAGAGTTGCGTGAAAAAACAGAGGCAGACAATTTCGCAGTGAACAGATGCGCGACTGGGCTATAAATGCAGGTGTAGACAGGTGTAGACAATTAGTTAGAGCGTAGCAAGGAAATGGAAAACAGGTGCGATGGATGACAAGTTTAACAAGGAGATTAGTAATCGTTAGTAATAAACCTATCCTGCCCTAGCATTAGTAAATTAGTAAATGACATGCACGAGAAACGTAAGGTAACATGAACACATGATTAGTCTTGTTAGTTTCTACCAAATCCTGATCTAGCGTTAGTAGTTTTAGTAAATAGACAAATAGAACATTAGGGGAGTGAAGGACAGAACGAGAGAGAGAGAGAGAGAGAAAATGCGGAACGCAAGGTTTGCGGAAAAACATGTAAAAGTGTATGCATAACAACGACCAGTTAACGTAACAATAAACATAAATCAAAACATGACACAACGCGAAACTAAGACGATAACCACTAAACATAACCAGGAATATAATCGTGCGAAAACATAACTAGACATGACGAGAAAATAAATCGTAACAAGAAATAAACTAAACAACATGACAAACCTAGACTAACATAATACATGATAAGACACTACGTGACTAAGACAACATGAATAAACATAAATCAACATAAAACATGGTGAGACAGACCTGAAACGTGACACCTAACCTGCATGTTTTTGGACTGTGGGAGGAAACCCACGCAGACACGGGGAGAACATGCAAACTCCACACAGAGAGGCCCCGACCGACGGGGATTCGAACCCAGGACCTCCTTGCTGTGAGGCGGCAGTGCTACCCACTGCGCCATCCGTGCCGCCTTAGTAAATATCATTAAGTGATATTAAGTAGTCTTTATTAGATATATACTAAAGTACAAAGGGTGTGTTTATACATTTTTATTAACATGGTAAATCTAGTGACACACAAACAATAATTGGTAATCTTGATGAAAACAAGGGAGTGAGATACATGAAATGAAGTGCACAGATAAGATTTATACTCAGACATATTTGAAAACAAGGTACTCTTAGGCCTATTATAGCATTATTATGAATCTAAATTGCCTATTTTATCTCAAACATAAATGGCAAAATCTTTAGCACCCCTCCATATGTTTTTTTATATATAAAAGTTATAACAATGAAGCCATATGCATGTACAATACCTTTGTCTTCCATCACCATGGGAAAATACATAAAGCTATCAGCAGATGGTTGTTGACCAGTCAAAATCATGTAATGAGTACAGAAACTAAGCACCAGTAGCGACAATCATTTGTAGAAGTTGCAAACGCACCAGGAAGACGACACAATGGCATGTACCCCCAGGCACAGTGAGGAAGATTGTGAGGGAGCCAAAGAACCCAAAGTTCACAGTTCAGGAACAGAGTTTTTGCTACATTTTGATGAGACCAAGTCTGAAGTTCAACTGTATAATCCCAGCTCCACAGGGTTGCAGTAAAAGACCTTACTGAGAACTATAGTCAATTTCAATCATCGTTCAGGCCATGGACACGGTTCACAGTAGTTGGCTTAATTTGGAATAATGCAGGGGAAGGCAGCTTTACTGTTAAATAAGCTGGTGGATCTTTGATGATTTGGTGCAGGAGTTCTTGTTAAGATCAATAGAATAATGACTTCCACCAGGTATCATGTTATTTTTCTGAAAAAGACATCATTGGAAAATTTTGATATTTTGGTTGATTCAAACAAATCATTAATAATGTACAATATTTTCCATGTGGGGAAATTACAATATACAGTTATTTGTTGTCTTCACTCTCTATGAAGGGTTGCAATAATTCAGGATATGACTGTATATCTGTTTTCTCAGGCACAGATCTGGCAGGATGTGGCAGAATTTCATTTACATGGTATTTCCTTTTAACGTAATACACAGCATGTACAGAGGGTTGAAGTCACCCTGAGCAAGACGCTTAACCCCCAATTACTCCCAATAAGCAGACTGGTACCTTGCATGACAGCCTTTCACTGTTGGTGTGTGGGTGTGTGGTGTGTGGATGGGTGAATGAGAGGCATTCATTATAAGTGCTTTGGCTAAAGGCACTATATAAATGCGATCCATTTACCATTTACAGAGAGGAAAGCGGTCAGTGTAAAAGTGGAAAATATACAGAATGAGTGACTCATTTAAACTCCATAAAATGAACTTAGCATTTTGCTGTGTAGCAGAGTAAGAGGTGGGTGTTAGGAATGATAGGGGCGATGTCAATACATAGACAAAATAAGGGACCACCAGCCGTAGCACTGTGGACGGTAATTCAGGCTGGAGTAGAGGCCTCGCAGTTTATCTGGGAGAGAGACATTGATTTGGTGGCAAAAGAAACAAATGGCTCAATGTGAGGTCACAGCAATCTCTCCCTCTAAATGAACCCAGAGAAAGGTCTTTAAAGGTCAGCCAGTGCCGCTTTTTGAGACGTTTTTCTCTTCATTCCGTTTTGTTTTGCGCCTGAGAAGAGTATGCGTAGGTTCAGGCGAGCCATATTGAATGGTTTGCACAAACGCGCATTCAGACATCAAGTCCCTGCACTATGGTCAATAAGGTTTCCACGGCAACTTGATACCCATGAGCACATTGCTATTCATTATTCATCAACCTTGCCAGCATCACAGGCCTTTTTCGTTTTTTTCTTCGCAAAACTTCAGTCGGCATGCCAATGTGCTGTGTTTGGTCTCTGTCTGAAGCCCCTCATCTTTTTAATACTCCCCCTCCCCCCACATGCACAAACGCACACACACACACACAAACGCACAAACACACACACACACACACACACACACACACACCTTTGCCCAGTATACTGTATTCTAATATATCTCATTATAGGAAATCAACAAAGTTAAAGGCAAACACATCGGTGGACATCTCAGTTGTCCTGGAACCAAGAAAGATAGCCAGCAAGTGATCAGTCATTCTTATCAGTCTAACATTCTTGTTATTGTCATTCTTACCACTGTAAGATCCAGAACTGACCAAACGCAATGAAAAAGCAAAGCACGCCCAGTATTCCCATGGCTGAAAGTGATTGGTTGTCACTTCAGGTTCCTAGAGTCAAGTCAAATCTTGGAAAGTCATCCTTTAGATTCTGTGCACGAGATACCTGAATTCTATTCAGCAAAACCTGAAACTAAATCCTTCAGTGTCTCTACATTTATTCAAAACAATGAAGAATAATATGGTTAGCCTGAATTGTGAGTGTTAAATTAATGTTATTGATGTTATTATGTAATTTCAAATGTAATTTGAAGTGTCTATTTTAAATTACCGTTTTAGTTTTGAATCATAAAAACTTATTTAACTTTGCACTACTTACTTTCCTTTTTTAATTGTTGTTGCATTTCATGTATATATTCTGCACCCTTGCAAAAGAGGGCACCTGCTCTCAATACATCTCTGAGTTTAACTAAAGTATAAAAAATGAAAGTATCCAAATATCTCTGTCCTAAGTCAGTGTTTCTTATCTCCAGTCCTCAGGACCCACTTGCCAGAAGGTTTTTGTTGTATGCAGGAACGCACACATGTGATTTAATGACTGAACCAATCAAACCACCGAACATGCCCTTGAGTTAAATCTGGTATGTGGGTTCCTGGTTACAACAAAAACCTTCTGGCAAGTGGCACATTGTAATTAAGCACATTATGGGAAGACATGGTTCAATAAAGAAAACAGTTGTCACCTTACTAGTAGAAAACAAAGAACTTTGATAGCAACCATCAGACAATATTGGGTACTGGTGGACACAGCTTACTGCATAACCCAGAAGAAGAGGAAGAAGCGAGGAAGAGTGTGAACACTGTTGCTGTTTTTGCTGGCATTTCGCTAAGTGAAACTCCTCTCTGTTTCCTATGCAAACCATGACACAACGACTGGTTCATCTCTACTCTATAAATTCCCCTCATTCTCCCATGAGCTGAATTTCACCCAAAGGTCTATTGACTGAAATTCATATTAATTTGGACCGGAGAGGTCCCCTGGTAAGTAGGTGCGTTGGTGGGATTATGAAAAAGAAATGAAAGAAACAGCAAGAATTTTATTCGTCTGGCTGAAGGGAACAAAAAAGTGCCACTAAGAAAGCACCAACTTACATATTAAATTAAAGGTCAGGATCAATGTTTTGCCTCAGACTGAACATGACCGCTTCTTGCAAGGCCTGGTAATTCACCGTTATGTACCGCTGAGCTACAGAGACTACGGGAACATAATCAATGCTTCTTTTCAAACCTCTGAAAAAAGCTCATGTCAGTCCTTCAAACCTCTGCATACTGCTGCCACACCATTTACCGCTTTCACCCTCAAACTAGGTCATCTTTTTCATTTTTTCAATTGACTTGGACATATGGCCATGTTTTCTATGATTTTCTATGATTCTTCATCCACCGTCAGCATTATTTGTGAATAAAAGGTATGGATGTACAGTGCAGGCTGTAAGTATTTGGACAGCGGTAAGAAAAATAATAATGGGATGTATGTCCTACACGGATCTCCTGATATTGGTGTAAATACACTCAAATGAAAGGTGAAAGTCTGCACTTTAACCTCATATTCAATGTTTCAGTTCAAATCCAATGTGCTTGAATACTGGGCCAAAAGAACAGAAATCATCCCACAGTCCAAATACTTACGGACTTCACTGTATATACTAAAAAGCTTATGAAGTGAATTCTCTTTATATGTCAATAACCGATTAATTACATGACAAGACATGTATTCATTGGTTGGCCCTGCCTTGGGCTTTATCATTTCATATGAATTTTATTAAATATTTTAATGAAAACATTATGCAGTGTAACCTTTATTATAATCCTTGGGTCTCCTGTGAACTGCTGTTTTATTACTACCGTAAGTGCAATAACTTTAAGGGTACAAAATATTGCACAATGTTCAAACACAGTTCGATAGATGGTTTCAAATGCAGTCGTAAAATGGAGAAAACGAAAGTGACTGATTAAGTGGGAAAACAGACACGGAGGTATAAATATGACATTCTTCCAGTGCAGTTGGAGCACAGACAGACTAAGCTCAAATCTGTAAAGAGCAACACCCTCTGCTTCCCATTTTCTAACCGCACAGCATGAGCCAAAGACAGCCATCTTGGAATAGGTGCTTCTTTCGAGTCATCCCACTTTGCCTTTGAAGACATTCCTGAGGGTGCGTTCGCATGCACACACATCCCTCAATTCGCCAATTACGATCAAACCATGCCAGTGGTAAATGTCACTTCAAAAGGTGCTTTGCTATTCAAAACTGTTGGGCTCCACTCGCTGTGGCATTGAAACTGTTACTCACATTCCTAATAGGTGAGCTGGTTAATGTCTGAAGGGTTTTGGAAATTGTCCTTTAAATTTCTGTAAGTTGCCCCATGATCCATGCATCAGTAATGAAGGACTTGGACTTGACATATTTAGCAGTTCAACTTTGTTTCCTGTAAAATAGACATCCACCCAATCACATTTCTTGTTACTGAGGTCAGACCAACAGGAGGGGGAAAAAAAACCCTGAAATGCAATTTGTATGCCAAACCACTTGGCAAATCGTGTCACTTTCATTGGTTTGTCATGCACACATACACCAACACATACACGCACTCGTACCCAAGATTTTATATTAACTTCAAAAATACACAGAATTATATTTCATATGTGAAACATAGCCTAAAATAGCTTCAGAACTAGGCAGGACACAGAGGGATGCTGTTGCTAAAGAATACAATCATTTTCTATTCATCATGTTTCATGCAATTTCCAGAAGACATACCAAGGACATGAGCCCTCGAAGAAGGACATCTGCACGGTTCACTGCTAATAAATCAAACTCTGAAATGGAACAGATAAGAGATCTTATTTCCCTATGGTGCAAATTGACTCTGAAGGTGGTCATTTGATCAGTCCATATTCTTATTAAATTTCACTGTGGTGCTTATATTAGATCCCCATTGTAGTCCCTGAACTTTGCTGTGTCTATTGCATAACTTACAATGCGTGAAATTGCACTGATATGAGTTCTCATTTAACCAATTATGTGGATCAGATCAAGTACAGATCAACACTTATTCTATGTTTGGCCCCAATCAACCTTTGCTTTAACTTTGTCAAAAGCATTGCATCTCTATTGCAGCAGAAATTAACTCATGTAACTTTATCTGTGAGGAAAAAGTAACATGCGAATGAATCCGTAAGTCAAAGTTAAGGACAAATATTGATTGCATCCAGGCCCTCGTCTGAAAAATCCTTATTCGGGGCCCATGCATGACAGGATTGTGTACAGTCAAATGTTTAAATCAATTTTGTTTTTCTCTGACCAAGAACAGTTGGATACACTTTGGCCTCATATGAAAACTGCTTCAGTTGAATTAATGCTGAACATCTCACAGTGGTCTCGCGATTCCATTTCACTTCATATCAATTCTTCAAATAGCAGTTCTAGCTATCAGTGCCAATTTTCCTGGCCTGGGTTCTGCAGAACCTAGCAACAACAAGCCGTATGAAATCGGCACTTGGAGGATGGAGAGCTGTTTATTAGTGCTAAATACTACTCATCAAGCACACGTGTGCATGTTCAGAGTGTCAGTATTGGCACTGATAACTAATTAGCTCAACAGGTGTAATTAAGAATTCACAGACATATCTTCAGTGAGCAGCTCAATGCTTCTCTTAAGCCATCTCTCTCAATCACTCAGACTTTTTATAGGTGGGCCCTTGCCTGGAATTTGACATGTCATTCTCCATTCATCACTTTTATTTTTGTGCTTTTGACTTTTCCACAGGAGGACTTGGAATGAATGACAGATCCTCGAACTAAGAAAAAAAAAAAGTATGCAAAATAAGTTTCGTCTGAAGAACCGGTTCTTTGTTTTGGTGACGGTCCCTGCAGTCCGGAGTAAAAATCTTGGCAAGAAAATGCAGAATTAGTTATACTGTCACCTGAGGGAAGAGGGATCAGACAGCCTTCCCCCAGCAGGGCATTCCACACCTCGGCACAAAATGGCGGCTCCTTCTCGACCGGGCGCCGGCTGTCTGTCTGCTCCAGCTGTGAAGATGTGCAGTCCCCCAGAGTGTTGGCTCTGCCACTGAGCTGGCCCACTGTGAAGCGGGCCGGATTTCGAGAGAAAGTTGCGGAGAGATCGCTAGCTTAACACAGTGATTGACGGAGCTTTTGAACAGGGCGTTACACAGAGCTTTTGAAATGAATTAAATTTCTAGATATAAAAATACCAAAACCATTACACATTGATAAGGATCATTGAGCTCCAAAAGCCCCACAGAAATGATCTAATTTGTGAATGGGATTGATGTTTGACTTCACACTATTCAACATCCCCGCCATCAGCCAAGCACTACCAGAAGACTGAATAAGACTGAGAAGATTATTCAAAAGAATGCGTTTTTGTTCTCCAACAGGCCCATATGTTGAACAGCGCATGTAAGGAAAACATCGCACCAGATGGCACATCATGTGCTTCTCTTGTGTTCCATTCCAGCAAAGACCTAAACTGAGGTGCCAACATTCCCATTCAGGGAGGTCAGGACAGAGCTTGTGTGCTGCTTTCTTTACCTTTTGAGCCAGACACTTTACCTTTTGAGCCAGACACTGCCACTCTAGTCAGCAGTACAGCATAACTGCACAAACAGGGTTGCATACAGATGGAAGTCATTGTTAACTCTCAAGGTGATGTGAAAATGCAATCAAGATTACACATTTGCATTCTTAATTAATTGTATTAATACACCTACATTAGACCATTGTTTTGAAATAGCCTGCTCTCATTTTGTTGCTATAAACCTTGGATAAGTTTAAGAACTAATAATACACGCTGCTGTGGTCAGGATCTCATGAGAACACTTTTTTTTTTCTCATTATTTTTCTTTCTCATTTTTTGTTGTTATGGATTTCTTTAACTTTCCTGAACTAATAATGACAGGATCTTGTTTATCAACCCAGCATACGCCCAAGACATTTCATTCCAGAACTACAGGTTTGCAGTCTTTCTTTACCCGAGTACTAAATTCTCCTTAGATAGTTTTGGATGCAAGCATCTGTGCAATGCATGGACAGTATGTGTTCACCTTTCTATGGGTATGATTTTTTTATTTCTATGGGTTTTTTTTATGTATGTTATGTTTAACTCAAGGTTAAAATGACTAACGTGAATGTGGTGATGTTGTGATGTCGCGTACACATTTGCTAGTTGGGGAATATTGTTCTCCAGGTCCGGGACTGTTGTGTATGTGACATAGGTGTGCGCTCTGCTCTTCCTTCCCACTATAACTCGCTCTTGGTAATAACTTTGGCTTAATGTAACGTAATGCTTATGGAATGATTCCGGACCTGGGAAACAATGTGCTTCGCCAGGCATGCAAAACAACAGAAAAAAGCCCCATTGTGTGGCCCTTACAGGAGAGTATCAAAGGACAGCAGCAACTTTCATCTGCAGGCGGTTTACAGGCTTATTAAAAGCTATAAAGCGTGACCATTTGTTTATATTATCCTAGTTAAAAGTCATACAAATGCATTGGCCCGGTCGCCGTTCTCCAGACGGCGGGCAGTGATTTAGCGGCTCATATCTTTCCGAGGTAATGAGAGCCTCTGTTCCGAACGCGACACAACCGACCCCCACCAGGAAGGGGTCGAGCCGGCCTTTCTCTGAGCCTCTGATAACGGCCGACGGCTGAACCGGCTGTCGAAAAGCGCAGCGGGATGCAAAGAAATATATAATAAAGGGTACAGGTTGCAGATGAATAGAAGAAAGATACTACCACCTTAATATGGTGGGAATCAAAGCTAGATCAGGCCACACAGCCAAACTGGTGTCTTCCAGATAATTGCTGAAAAATTACAGAGGATGTAACATGTATATCCTTATTGTCATATTAGTAAAATATTTATCGGGAAGAATTCTGCGTATACATGTATATTATTGCTATTTTGGGAGGCAGCCTGTAGCTTAGCGGCTAAGGGACATGACTGGGACCCTGAAGGTTGGTGGTTCATCCCTGGCCTAGCCATGATAAGCTCCGCACAGCTGTTGGGCCCTTGAGCAAGTCTCTTAACCCCACAGTGCTACAGGGGGGATTGTCCCCTGCCTAGTCAACTCTAAGTCACATCAGATTTTTTTTTAAATCAGCAAAATAACTGTATGTAATGTAAATTTTATCATAACTAAAATGCCTTTTTATAATTTATTTATTTATCACTGTTACAGAATGACGTCAACAAAGTGGAAAAAATGAAATGTAAAAACTCAGTACCTCCGTACTGGGGTTGTATTTGATGTGATGAAGACAAATTGCTTCTAATTCTGTACATTCTTTGCTCTAATAAGCAGAAGTGGTTCTTTAACAGCTTCATTTGAGGACAATAGCTGCCTATTCCCCAGGGGTACAGATGAAGAAAGAGACATAAACTGAACCCGGTGACTTGACGGAGCGGCAATCTGCAGCACATTCAGCGGATGTCACTCGGGACTACAATGCAAAATAAAGCCCAGAAAACAGAACGAGAAGTATGAAAGGTCTCAAGCAACTCTCATGTTCTGGAAATAGATTTGTTATAATTCAGAAGTGCAACGCCAAGCTTATTGGTATCCAGGCACCCTGGTAATCATATTCTTTTTTTCCCAGTCTACAGTCGTGCAACTTTGAAAGACAACATTGAGGACACGCAAAACTATTTTCCTATAAACATTCATTTGAATATTTTCCACATTAAATATAAATGGTGTATTATATATTCTGACCAATATTTCTATGACTGTATGTTGTTGGGGTTATGTTGGCTGAATACAGTTACCTATTAATACTGCACTTGAACTGCAATCATTTTTTATTCATAGAAAGAGAACTGAATAAGCATATTGCTTTTTGTTATTAAAAGTATCCAAAACTAAAGGGCAGAAAGATGGGTGGTAATTATGAAGTGCTGTAAGTACAAGAACCACATCTTTGTAAGAAAACCTATTGTGGATGTTGGCAAAGATGAAAATTCCATATAATTCCAGTAAGATTCACGATATTTCTGCGAGTTGTGATCCATCCAAATTATAATTCGATATGTGCAGATTGGTTGTCACACTGTCACAAGCTGAGATGTGTGATGATTTTGTTTTCCAGACACTTGGCAGTGAATTCAAACCATTAATTAATGCGTGTCGGATGCTCGTTATAGCTACCGAGTGTTGATGACAGCAAGCATGTGTCCAGACTTCCAGACAAGCACCTGTAAATAATGTCTCTTTTTCATGTACACAATGAGCTCATTAACTCATTAACTAGTTAATAAATTAATAACCAAGTGGTGTTGTTATGTATTTATATACATTGATTCATTTTTTTAAACAAATTGCGAGCAATTAGGGCTAAGATAAATACATTTTTAAAGAGCCTGAAAATGTACTTAGCGCTCGGAGCTTGAGCCCAGAGCAGGACTGTTATTTGTTTTGTTTTTTAATCCTGCTCCAGGAACATTGCATCCCACCTACACCCACATAATCCTGTCCTGCTTCCTCCCACCTACAATGCCTTTCTGAAAAAGGCCTACTGGCAGCAGTACATCCCCAGTCAGGCAACGCGTTTCAATGGCTTACGTGCTATTTATAGTCCCGATATTCTGACTTAAAACAACCAGTTTATGAGCAATCACAAGTGGCACCCAGACAAATGAACACAGGTGGACTGGAATATTTAGAGATGATTTACAGCAATATTGCCAGCTATGTGATACTGTATAGTATTCTGTATATTTAGATAGAACGCTGTATCTACACTCAGTGGCCACTTTATTAGGTAGACCTGTACACCAGCTTGCTAATGTAAATATTTAATCAGCCAATCATGTGGCAGCGCCTAAATGTGTAAAAGCATGCAGGCGTGGTCAAGAGGTTCAGCTGGTTTTTAGACAAAATGTCAGTATGGGGAAGAAATGTGATCTAAGTGATCAAAAGACCTTGACCGTGGAATGATTGTTAGTGCCAGGGAGGGTGGGTTGAGTATCCCAGAAACGGCTGATCTCCTTGGGGTTTTCACTCTCAAAAGTATCTAGAGTTTGCAGTGAATTGTGCGAAAAACAGAAACACATTCAGTGTACAGCAGTACAGCAGAGGGAAAAAAATGTGTTGCGAATGAGAGAGGTCAGAGGAGAAGGGCCAGACCTCGTTCCAAGCTGACAGGAAGGTGTCAGTAACGCAAATAACCGCACATTACAACAGTGGTATGCAGAAGAGCATCTCTGAACACAATGCATCAAACCTCTAAGTGGATAGGCTACAGCAGCAGAAGACCAATAAGTCTAAAATATAAGTTGAATAAATACCTAATAAAGTGCTCACTGAGTCTTTTTGGCAACAAAGTTGGATATGCAGATAACGCAATCTTTTTCTCTCTCTTAAGTATTACTTGTACACCAGATTAAACAAGAAATTAAGAAAAGCAGATTAATTATTAAATATTTTAAACTAGAAGGCAAGTAGATAAATATTAGTGTGTAAAAGCGATAGTTTGCTTCTTTGGAAATGAGGTATTTTGTGTCATTTATATCAATGCATAACAATTCTAAATATATTGTGTATATTCATCAAAATTTATTTAGAAATTGTGTATGGAATTTTTATATGAAGGAGTATGTTGTGTTATACGTAATGTGTCTGTGTGTGTGCATGTGTATTCTCTCATGATTATCACAGTATTGGAAAGTAACATTTCCTCCAGACATTGGCGCAGGATTAAAGGAAAACACCTGCTGATATTTTGTATTGAAAGGCACCAGTGTATTACTGCAGTCTGCATTACTGTCATGAAATGGGAGAAAGCAATTGAGCTGGACCCTTGTGTTATAATTTCTCGGCCATCAGGGGGCATATGTTTTGACAGAGCAAATTATTGCTTTGCGGCGTGGGCGACCGCATACCTGGCATTTAATGAGTCATGCAGGTGCTTACCTCAGGTCAGAATGCACTATATCAAGTGCACTTAAGACCTACACAGTGCGATTTGCTTTGTATTTCTATAAGTCAGGAAACAAAATAAGGTTTTCTTGCAGGGGTACCTGCCATCACCTGCAACACAGTGAATTAGACCAGTGGCTAAAAATGTTTACTTTGAACCAGTGCCACTGTTTGTCTCATATTCTTTGTTGATTCATTTATATATTTATTTTTAGGTTAGGTTTTAGGTTACTTGTTTATTTAATTATTTTATTTCCGTTTCAGTCCAATCTAATCAGTTCAATGTGGTACTTTGACTTTGGGTGACAGGTGTGTTATTTGGGTGAGAGGTGTTTTATTCCCTGAGCTGGTGTTTTGGGGTCGCCATACACCCTATGGTTATACAGAACTAAGTTTGTCCTTTTTGGGCTTCCGTATAGACCAATGATCCCCAACAACCATAGATATAATAATCAGATTAGACAGTCAAGCAAACAAGCCCTTACTTTCGAATGGTACCTTTTAATAGAAAGCAGGAAGAAATGTTTCCAATGTTTACCTTTGCATAATCACAAACAGTTGTTTTTTCTTAAACGTGTTGCTCAAGCACACACTGATTCTTTTTTATTAAAGAATATACAATAATGTACTATATATTTTGTAATCAAGGATGTAGAAAAATAGTTGCATTTTCATTACTCTCGAAGAAAATGTAGACGTCCAGTGTTAAATTCATTTTTTTAAATGGAAAAAATATCTATATTTTAACAAAAACAAGTATGTTTTTGAAACCTTTCAAGCAGTTTATTTCTGAAGTGGTTGTGCTACCTGATCCCTTTCAATCAAAAGCACACATCCGCAGATATGACAACAAAGTCAGGCAATTCAACACGTACAGGTGAGTTCTGAGTCAGAGATACAGTCCACAGCAGAGTCCACTCAAGCGATAAACAACTGCTGTTAGAGCACTAGAGAAACCCCAACCAACCGTCCATTTTACAAGAGGGAAACACTTTACTTTCGCTACGTGTGCAATTCGCTTATAGCACAGGAGAGGAATCAACAGCCGGCCATCTTCTAATCTGTTTCCACCCTCCCGGCAGTGACGGGGAGAGCGAGAGCGACTGAGTGGCAAATGTACGGCGCGTTATTTCAGCTCCTGACAGCAGCTCCAGCACGACTCGCATCTCAGGCATCGCACAGCGGAAAATATGAGCCAGGCTTCAAAAAATATATATGTGTCAGTGAAAGTTTTCCACAAAGAGAAACTCCACAAGCGATCGTGACGCTGTCGCGGGTGGCGACCCGCTTCAAAGCACATTCAGCGTCTCTTCCGTGTCTTAAACAGTGGTGTCCAATCACGTGCCACGGAGGGTCTCATTCCAACCAACCACTACACCCGCTGACTTCATTAATTAGCTCCCTCCTATCTGCTTGAAGGTGTGTATTCTCAACCCTCCATGGCACGCGGTTGGGCCCCGCTGAAAAGGTGTTATGATACAAAAAGCTGGTAGGCACCATAGGGTCGTTCCAATGGCTTATTTTTCACCTCTTTTTTTCCCCCTTGCTCCTCTTCCTACGCCTCAGGTGAGAAAAAAATACGAGAAAAAGAAGCGAAGACTGGGAAATCACGGAAAGGTGAATTAGGCAAATGGAAAGTCGCTCGAAGTCTGTCAGTCCCAGATGTGCCAGATGTGTGGCAGATGGGGAGAGGTGGACAGTTACAGTATAAACTCAGTGAACACTTTATTATTATTATTTTTTTTAATTATTGGTCTTCTGCTCCAGAAGTTTATCCACTTAGAGGTTTGATGTGTTGTGTGGTGTGGGAAGTCTAGAAGGTACATTTGACGGGTTGGAATGTCCTTAAATATCAATCGATTTCCGGAGCAAGGAAAAGAAAAAAGAAAAAAACTGGGCTGAGCCCGTAGATGTGCTGCTTAGCCAGGCTTTTTTACACCCTGTCCTGATCAGATACAGAGCGAAAGAAGTGAAAAGATTGCCACGAATGATGTACATTATTCCACTGTTATCGCATCAGTCATTCCATGGTGTATTATACGTTGGACTGTTGGATAGTAACGTTGGGTAATAAACCAAGTTTGCATCAACCCAGGATGTTGAGATAAGAAGTCTGGGTCACGTTCAGCCTCAACAAAACATCTATGTAAACGGAAACGGTGGCGGTTGAACATCCTGCAGCAAACCGGGAGCGAACTGTCGTAGGTACAGTTTGGTACTGTGCCATTTGGTACTATGGGCTTTAAAGCATAGGCTTGCATCATTATTGATTCGGTCTACATCCCTGACACACCCATGAAACGGGAGCAAACGTACCTCAAAGCCTGTCGCAAAACGTCACACACCATTAGCAAAACATTTTACGATTGTACATGGCCCTGGTTTGTTGAGATTTGGAGATTGTTATACATTGCAGAATTATTTTCTGTTGAAGATAAATATTGATTGAATCCAGGCTTGCATCTGCACAATGCAGGCCCAGGTTTCGAGCATCTATTTTCAGAACCAGATGAATCCCCTTGTGTTTCATGTTGCATGTTTCTTTCAGTGCTTTTCACATTAATGTCATAAGCAGAAAAAAAGGATCTATAGCATGCATCCGGCCCATGCTATTGTACAACACTGATGTTGGCTGATCCCACTTGTCAGACGGATATAGTATTTAACATGTTTCTCTGCTCTGTGGGATTGCCTGGTGACCTTTGCTCTTTTCCATTCCCTCTTGGAGAGAGGTCGTCTAAATACTGGCTCAGCAGGACTGGAGGAGTGGTGACCTGGACCTTTGCTGTCATTTCCCTACACACTTGCACTTTAGCATATGGGAGCCAATTCCCTACTGAATCCACACACGTCTCGGTTTATCTTTCTTACCCCTCACACTGCGAGTGGGAGGAGGAGAAGGCCCTTTTAATCGACCTACACACACCAGCATGAAGGCTGTGTTTACACTGTGTCTGTGCGCGTATGTGCGCGCGTGTGTGTGCGCGTGTGTGTGTTTGTTGGGGGGGCCTGAGGATGCTTGTGGAGCTTCTGTGTGGTCCACAGATACAGCTTCCTGAAAATTTTTACAATGCTGTTATTGTTACAATGATTCATTAAATCAGAGCAGCATACGTGTTTATACATGAATTATTTAGCGTTTCTTTAGGTATTACTGAGGTGTAACATGTTTCAGGAGACTGAGTTGGCAAATTAATTATGCCACTAGAACCCAAATGAATCTGCAAGACAATACAATGGCTGGTAAATTAAAAACAGTTCATTAACAATGGTGCAGTATTCACAAATATGTTGATAGCATTTGTTTGTTTTTTCCATATAATCTGAAGTAATGGGATATGACACATTTAATTAGTTGTTGTCTTTCCATTACAATTTATTAAAGGTTCTGGGGACAAGGTACTGGTGAATTTTGTGTCAATAATGCAAGAATATTGTGTTGCTGCAATTTCATGAAATGGATACTCTGACTCCCCAAGTATGTAAATCAATATTTAGTTAGTATTTAATTATCTGAATGCCATGTTTTTCCTGCAGGGAATACTTTCCTGACTTAAAGGAATAGCTCCTACTTCTATCATATTATATTACAAAGGAATGTTTGACTGTATTATCCTAATTTTCCCGATTATCCAAATCCAAATGTGTTATGGTGTATCTGCCATCTCACTCCCTCTACCATGCTCGACACGTGAAGCAGTATTCCATGGGTCCAGAAGAGTCGCTCTTTCCCAAACACTTTCTCACTGGGTGTGTCAAAGTGTCCCTGAGCAAGACACCTGACCCCCAAATGCTCCTGACGAGCTGCTCGGTGCCTTGCATAGCAGCCAATCACTGTTGGTGTGTGAATGTGTGTGTGAATGGGTGAATGAGAAGCATCAATTGTACAGCGCATTGGATAAAGGTGCTATATAAATGCCAACCATTTACCATTTACTTTTTCCACCTGTCCATCACTCTGTAATAGGTTTGTTCCATCTGTTCACAAGACTCTGTAATTTGCTTCTCTCAGTCATCCGTGCAGAGTGACCTGTGAGGCTTTCACCCACAATGCATAATGCACAGGTTAAGGTTCAAGCCCTGGTGTAGCCACAATACCATTCATCCAGCTGTTCAGCCCTTGAGCAAGGCCCTTAACCCCACATTGTAATTGGTAATTGGTTGGCGTTTATATAGCGCCTTTATCCAAAGTGCTGTGAAATTGATACTTCGCATTCACCCATTCACACAGACACACACTCACAGATTGAACTGGCAACTTCCAAATGCCAGACTTATGTGGCCCCGCTTATATTGTCAACTGTAAGCCACTTTGGATAAAAGTGTCAGCTAACTGTACTGTACTGTAATGTAATGTAGAGATCATTAGCAATTATCCAACCTGACAAGGTCTTCCACAAATGACCTGATTGCTGGTGTACCTCCAGTAGTTTGTTTCTTCTATAAGACAGTCCATACTGTTGATGTTTGGAATAAATAAACATTATGCAATAGCTAAATATAAAGATCAGCCAGGTGGTGACAAGGCCTTGTGTGGTACTTCACAAGGGAAAAATAATAACAAACTGGAAATGCTCATTTTTCTGTGGTGGTCTGTAATTGAATGTTACATATCAACCATGAAATGTTATCATTATAACAGATTGAAATAAATAGAATAAATTGGCTTCATGAGTACGAATTATGAAGGGGTCATGATTCTGGGGCATAGAATGACATTATGATAGCAAATATTGTAGGTCTTCCACAAATGACCTGATCGCTGGTGTACCTCCAGTAGTTAGTTTCTTCTATGAGTCAGTCCATACTGTTTATGGAATACATAAACATTATGCAATAGCTCTAAATGTTTTTTTGTTTTTTCTTTCATCTTAACAAAACCTTTCTTCATTGTCAGGTTCAGTTCTCTGACCCTCATCTGTAGTTCTCCTTGTCTTGTATCTTTTAGCTCATAAAGTAGCCTCGACTGGGAGCCTGGTCTCACCCTTCGACGACAGGTGACCAAATGTTCTGGCCACTGAAATCGGCCCTGAAATGCCCCGAAATCTGAACATCCACCCCTTGCAGTTGAAGTTAACTGTACGTTCTAATTCCCCAACCAGAAATGAGGCACTCAAACAAAATGTTTTTGTCTCTTCATGCTCAATTAATATTCTTAATGTTACATGTTAACGCTAACCCTAACCTCTGTTGCTACAATTCTGTTGCTGTTTGCCCACGGATTGTGTAAATACATCTATTTTTTATCTATTATATTTCTCCTTGCAGTTGCAGAATGTCGTTGTGGGGTGACGCTTATCCAAGATTCGGTATATGTGAACCAATTTCCAGGCCATGAAAAATCGGTGCGAGATCATGTTGCTACAGACACCTTCAAAGCATATAACCCATGCCCCAGTCTCAGCTTTCCGTTCATAAATAATTTGAGTAATATGGTAAACCTGTGAAATTTGAAACAGCTGACAGTATATTTGTCTCAATACACATGCTAACTTGGAACAGGGGGACTTGATTCATTGAATATAATTGTGGTAATATGGTGCTGTTAATGTCTGTTTTTCAAACAGCAGATTA